>NW_028321944.1:0-94000 GCF_036245765.1 Copidosoma floridanum | reverse complement strand
ACCCAATAACCCAATAACCCAATAACCCAATAACCCAATAACCCAATAACCCAATAACCCAATAACCCAATAACCCAATAACCCAATAACCCAATAACCCAATAACCCAATAACCCAATAACCCAATAACCCAATAACCCAATAACCCAATAACCCAATAACCCAATAACCCAATAACCCAATAACCCAATAACCCAATAACCCAATAACCCAATAACCCAATAACCCAATAACCCAATAACCCAAACCCAATAACCCAATAACCCAATAACCCAATAACCCAATAACCCAATAACCCAATAACCCAATAACCCAATAACCCAATAACCCAATAACCCAATAACCCAATAACCCAATAACCCAATAACCCAATAACCCAATAACCCAATAACCCAATAACCCAATAACCCAAACCCAATAACCCAATAACCCCAATAACCCAATAACCCAATAACCCAATAACCCAATAACCCAATAACCCAATAACCCAACAATAACCCAATAACCCAATAACCAATAACCAATAACCCAATAACCCAATAACCCAATAACCCAATAACCCAATAACCCAATAACCCAATAACCCAATAACCCAATAACCCAATAACCCAATAACCCAATAACCCAATAACCCAATAACCCAATAACCCAATAACCCAATAACCCAATAACCCAATAACCCAATAACCCAATAACCAATAACCCAATAACCCAATAACCCAATAACCAACAATAACCCAATAACCCAATAACCCAATAACCCAATAACCCAATAACCCAATAACCCAATAACCCAATAACCCAATAACCCAATAACCCAATAACCCAATAACCCAATAACCCAATAACCCAATAACCCAATAACCCAATAACCCAATAACCCAATAACCCAATAACCCAATAACCCAATAACCCAATAACCCAATAACCCAATAACCCAATAACCCAATAACCCAATAACCCAATAACCCTTAGCCAAACTTGCCAGCTTTTGAATCTCACTGATAATTTTTCTTTTTTTTTTTTTTTTTTTTTTCTATTTGCACAATTTTATACGTTAGGTTTTTGTGATAAAAAAAATATTTATTTTGTTTGTTACCTTTTGTACGCTTGGTACATGTAACGAGCCGTCATTATAGACAATTTCAAGAAAGCAAAATAATAAAATTTTCTTTATTAAAAAAAAATTTGTAGATTTTTTTTTGTTAATGTACGTTATACATAAAGTGTCATGACACGTTTATGTAATTATGTAAGCTCATGTGTAATGTTTTAATACTAAGACATCATTTTTAAAAATACTATATACAAGACAAGGTAAGTAAAATTATAAAACAAAATGTTCGTCACTTATGAAGGAAATAAAAACATTAAAATTTAGTGAGTTAAGCGTTAAGTTATGATAATGAAAGTATTATTTAGTATTTAAAAATTACCAAACGACACGTCTTGATCATTGTTGATGTAATTCACTATTACTTTATTATGGTCAGTAAGCCTCACTGTTAAATACATCAATCTGTCCCGAATTGCACGAACTTCTTTTTGATTGGTGTATGATTAATAACTCACATCACTAAAAGTATTTATTCTTGGAATTACGTCTCGTCGAAAAATATGGATTGCCATAAAAGCTCATGCTGCAATTTCTTAATATTTTTCTATATGTACCCTAATAACACTCGACGAAGAATAGTAAAAAAAGTTCATGCTGATTTTAGATAGTATAATTAATAAAATCTATGAATTTTAAGTTGTTGTTACAAAAATAAACAACTCTTTTTTCGCTCAGAGTATGTTTATAACAGCACGCTCTCTCTGTAGTTTCTCCGGGCTTGAGACCGGCACATTTACTGTGGCCACATGACGTGCGCGGTAATTTATTTACATTCACGTTCAAAATTAAAGAAAGCCCGGAGAAACTACATAGAGAGCGTGCTGTAATAAACATACCCTGAGCAAAAAAAAAGTTGTTTATTTATTTAACAACAACTAAAAATTAATAGATTTTATTAATTAAACTATCTGAAATCAGCATGAATTTGTTACTATTTTTTGTCGACTGTTATTAGGGTACATATAGAAAAATATTGAGAAATTGCAGCATGAGCTTTTATGGCAATCCATATTTTTTGACGAGACGTATTTCCAAGAATAAATACTTGTAGCGGAGTAAGTTATCAATGATACACCAATCAAAAAAAAGTTTGTGCAATTTAGGACAGATTAACGTATTAAACAGTGTTGCTTACCGATCATAATAAAGTAATAGTGAATTACAGTAACATTGATCAAGACGTGTCGTTTGGTAATTTTTAAATACTGAATAATACTTTCATTATCATTACTTGACGCTTAACTCACTTAATATTATTGTTTCGATTTCCTTAATAAGTGACGAATATTTTGTTTTATATTTTTACTTACCTTGTCTTGTACATAGTATTTTTCAAAATTACGATATGTCTTAGTATTGAAACATTATACATGAGTTTACATAATGTTATAAACGTGTCATCACACTTTATGTATAACGTACATAAAAAAAAAAAATAAAAAAAATAAAAAAAAAATTATCTGAGAGATTCGAAAGCTGGCAAGTTTGACTGGGGCAAAAGACTTAGCCCACGCAGCTATCGTCGATTGTACTCTTACTTGACAAGATGTCATATTTAAGTTGTGAGAAGTGGGCGGGGCTTAGGTTAAAGGTCTGGGTAGGGGGGCTCTCCCGCTCCAGCTTGCTCTATGGAGAGAGGGTGATTGCGCACTGCACGTGCGGCGAACTCCCAAAAATCTGGGAGCCTTGATGATAAGTAGTCTTGGTACACATAGCCTATAATACACAGGGGCACGTTAGATGGTACCAAAAGACACCTGATGTACCGTTTAAAGCCAATAAAAAACTATTCAATTCAATATGCATAATTATAAGATTAAAATTCAAGGAAGCTACGGTGGCGTAGTCATAGGTTTAATCTTGTCAGATTATACTATGCTAACTAGGAATTGGGTCGCTTAGAAGTGCGTACGCAAGTTAAGTAAGGCACTGCCCAAGACTTTCATGTTATATGCGTGCCATATTTGGGGCTTACACGAGCTACGTTGGCATGCCCTGCTTGGTTGTATGTGTGTAGTCCAGGGGGTGATCCATATCGTATGTGCTGTATTCCATGACGAGCTAGTAAAAATCCTTCATTGTCTAGAAAGTTTAACAATGTGCTTTGTCTTCTCAACAGTGGTTCACCAGGTAAAGCTAAGGTATACCGATGCAACGGCTTTCATGATAGGATCTGATGCTAGTCAAGGATAGTTCAGGCTGTAAATAGTCACTGATCTTGGATATGCTCAGCTAACCTAGAGTCCTAGGAATTTTCTTGAAACACGAAATCATGCTAGATGGCGCTAGGGTCATCCGGCGTTCAAGGGTACCAGTATTCTCGGCTGCCAGAAAATTTTCTCACTTTGAACGCAGCCTAAAGAGAGAGAGGAAAAAAGAGAGAGACAGGATGACGAGAGTTAAGTCTAGGGCAAGAGTGAGAGAGAAAGCGAGCGAGAAAGTGAGACAAAGCGTGTTAGTATAGAAAGCAAAAATGAGGAGAGCAGAGTAAATAAGGCGAGAAAAAGGGAGGATCAGTAGAATATCTCATTCATTGGACTTAGTCTTATTACATCCAGTATCGATGTCATCAATTAATGTATCTTTTAGAGCGCGCGGTGGCTCAGTCGGCTAGGTCGTGGATTGGCACGTGGGGAGACCATGGTTCAATTCCCGGCCAGTGCAGTGCGACTTTTTCAGGCAAGTACCTCTGTGATTTTTCACATGTGCTTTTTCACCACGCAATGCTCCTCGAGAAGGGTTAAGGCGACCTTCTCGCAGCAAAAATTGCCTGATTTCCCCCTACCCCCCTCTCAATAATGGGAGGCATCCCCATCTCTTATCCCTTCCTACTCCCAAGTGCTAAGTGCCCATAGTTATGCCCTTATTAAAGGAGCCGGACGTAAAGCACACTAATATAAAAAAAAAAAAAATAATGTATTTCTTAAAAGACACAATAGTTTATATGATGTAAGTTCGACAAATATTATAACCTATTCATGTAAATTCCATTTTTTAATGAAATTAAATACGAAGAAAAAGTGTGTTATTTATACCTACCAGTAAAATCATTTAAAAGGGATTAGAAAACGTTGTCAATTGCTAATACTGGGGTAAAACCAAGTATAAATATAAGATTTAAAAACTCTTAAAAGATTCATTCCCAGCTCAATTAATAGTTTATTTCTATTCTTACTTATTGCTTAAAATTTAGAAAAATTATTAATTTCCTCTCAATCATGAAATATAAGGTTATTTGAATTTTTTTTTAATTTATTGATATTAAATTCTTCATATTTATGAAATCTTAATTATTTTCCAATATGATGCAATGAAATTTGCAATTCGAAATTTTTTAACAATGCATGAGATAAAATAATTAATCGATGCGTTTTATTATTATACTCAATTTAGAAGTTAGTTCTAAATTTTAAGATTATTTTACTAATTCTAATCAATATAATATTCCCTTTCTTCATTAAACATACAATCTTGAAACAAAAACAAAAAAAAGTTAAGTATATGAAATAATGTAAAAATAATTAAGAACATTTAAAAATAAAAAAAGTAAAACAAATGTTATTTAAGAATCGAAAATTGAGAAGATAATTAGTTTTGAATAAAGTTGCAAAAAAAAACGGGCCAATCATTAGAAAATTAATAGAATTTTAGTAAATTAATATATCTCATTCCGTTCTTTAGATATCGTTTTAATAAACCTTAATTTAATAATAGTAATATAAAAATAATTATAAAACTACGAAACAATTGAAAATAGAAATGTTTTTAAGATTATTTACATTAAACTGTTAAATATTTAATTAAAAACTAAAAATATTTAATGATAATAAGCTAATTAAGCTTATAAGATTAAGAACATACAAAAATTTATAAGAATAATCAAACACCATTAACAAAATGTCAATATCAAGCTGCATCTTGGAAAACAAAAAAATGTATTTTTAAGAAACTTTTTGAATTTAATCGAAAAAATTAATTATTAAAACGATTGTCCCTTAGAAAACATGGCGTTACTAAGAATCTGTTGATATGAAAAAAAGTAAACCATAAACTTAATTTATAAACGTAAAAAGAGCTTATATAAATTCCTTTAGTTTAAATAAATAACAAATCCTAATAAAAATCGTAATAAAAAGTCTTAATTCTCCATAATTGATACTTATATTAATTAATTAATAATGAAAGTAATAGAAGTAACTAAGCGTAATAAAATAGCAGTATTTGTTGGAAAAATTCTGTATGTTCTAAGCATACAAATATTTTTTGAAGGTCAATTTTTACCATCATCAACTCTTGTGGTAAAGATACATAAAAATAACATTAAAAAGTTGTATGAAAAAGAAAGTTCTAAGAATAATAAGCATTTTTTATTCTTAATAACTTTTTTGAATTTCTACACGTACAAAAACTGTAAAGTTAGCTTACTTGAACTATGTTCTGTCGTAATTAATAAGAAATAACAATTAATAGAATAATGTAAGAAAAGCTTATTTCAATTCTATAAAATTTAGTTAGTAAGTATAAATTATTTTTAAGTTAAAAACTATAAATAATATTCAAATTTGTTTAGGTCAGTAGTTACTAAATAACAAAGTTATGTTATATTTTTCTTCAGACTTTGAATCTCGTTTACATAAACAAACATCTAAGATTATAAAAAACATAAACTTGAACTATAAAAGCACTATTGAACGAGAAAAAAATTAAAACCCTTTTAATCAATTTATTAAATAAGTTATTAAAGATAAGGAATTCAAAACGAAAATGAATTATATACTATCAATTAAGGAATCTAAATTTAAATTACTTTACACTTTTTCTTTTAACAAAATCAAGTTTACAAATAAAAAAAACATTAATAGATTATACAATCAGTAAAATCAACAAATGTGTGCTAACAAATAATTGTATTACTTATCTTATTGAAGAAATTTAAAACTATTTAATTAAATAATTACTTTAATTTGACTAACTGATGCTGTGGAAGAACTTAATTTTTGTTTATTTTATACCTTTTATAAAAAAAAAATTATTTTTAATTATAACTACGAATTTCTGCTTTTAATACATATTAAGGGTTATTAATTAAATTAAAAAAATTTTTAGATTTATTAGGTTCTAAGAAAATAGGTGCAAATCTATGATCAACTCCATCAATTCCTAAATATTGTCAACAAAAAAAATCTTAATTTTTTTTTAATTTAATTCATTCGATCTGGAATTCCATCAAATTCTTTTTCTAATCTTGGAGCTGTTAATAAATACATAATATCTTTTGATTGAGTTATAGAACGTTAATTTTGATTTATTAGAAGTACTTAATAATTGTTACCATCTAATAATCGAAAATAAAAATTTTCAATGTTAGAAATTATGAAAACATCATATATTATATTTTAAAAGTCTGAATATATATATTTAATCACTACTATTGATGATCTTTAACTTTAATTTATGAATAAGAGCTAAGAGTTTTCCCCCTCGAACATATCTAGATTAATAATAAGATAGTGAAAGCCATTAAAAAATTAAAAAAAAACAATTGCTCATTCAATTTCAGTTAAATGACATTTAAATACATTTATTAGAAAATTTATTTTGTACATATATCGACGCCCCGGGCTAAGACTATGCCCTAATTGGCCCTGGACGAAAACTATGCCCTTTCGACGTCCCGGGCGAAGACTATGCCCTTTTTTCTAGTCTGGACGAAAACTATGCCTTTTTTTGGTCCCCGACAAAGACTATCTCCGTTTTTTTGGAGCTCGGGCGAAGACTATGCCCTTTTCTCAAGCCCAGATAAAAACTGTGCCTTTTTTTCTAATCTGGACAAAAACTATGCTTTTTTTTGGTTCCCGACAAGGACTATACCCGTTTTGTTCGAGCCCGGGCGAAGACTATGCCCTTTTCTCAAGCCCGGACGAAGACCATGTCCTTTTTTCTAGCCCGGACAAAAACTATGCTTTTTTTTTTGAGTCTGGGCTCAAAATGTATCTTTTTCTCACGTCCAGGCGCAAACTAAATTAAAAAACACCCGAGTATTATTTACTAACCTCTCTACTAGCTACTAGTACGCTGAAAGAAGCTCACGAATACAAAGCTTCTGAAAACATTTTCAGATTTCTTGATACTTGTGTATATATTTATATCGATATAAGTTTCATCTTCACATCGAGATTTACATGTACGTGAATCTACAGACGCCTTTGTAAAAAAACAACATGTAATCATTATTTTTAGCAGGTCTAACGGCTTAAGTATTTGAAATTTCGGTAAGTGTTTGATAAAAAGGGGTTTTTGAGCTTTTTTTAAAAGATTCCGTAAATTGTATATAACAATAACTGTCATTAATTGAAACTTACTAATTTACTTATGTGTTTAAAGATACTTTGTAATCAAAATATGCATGTCATGCAAACATTAATTAATATAAAAAAGTTTACTTTTTTCTCAATTTTCTTACGAATATTATATCTTATTATATCACGAATTCTACAAATTTTTTTAATTTTTTAACTTCAAGTTACAACAATTATATTAGTTACTAGTTATAATCAACAAAAATGTAGAAAAAATAATAAATTTGGAAATAAAACACAAAAAATTCTTTCATATTAATTTATTGCAAATTACCATGCTTATAAAAATATTCCTGATTTTGTATTATTATTTTATAATGGTGTATTATTATTTACAGTTATTTATATAAATGTAAACAACAACCACTATATTATTACATTTGACTATATATGTCTAATTACAAGCCCAAATGTAAGGTGAGCTTAAATAAATTGTACTTCATCCAAGCTCCAGAAAAAGTCAACATCTTTGTCCAGACTCAGAAAAAATGGAATTATCTTTATCCGGGCTAGGAAAAAAGAGTCAAGTTTTTGTCCGGGACAAAAAAAAGGGCATAGTTTTCGTCTGAACTCTGGAAAAGGGCGTAGTCTTCGTCTGGGATCCTAAAAGGGCATAGTTTTCGTCGGGACCAGACAAAAGGGCATAGTTTTTGCCCGAAGTCCGGAAAAGGGCATAGTCTTCGTCCGGGATCCCAAAAGGGCATAGTCTTCGTCCGAACTAGGGTAAAATGCATAGTTTTTATCCGGGCTTAGGAAAAGGGCATAGTTTTCGTCCAAGCTTCGAAACAGGGCATAGTCTTCGTCTGGGGCGTCGATATAATTAAAGTTAAAATTATCATAGTAATAATTATAGCATGATCACGAACTAAAATTAGAGTCGTATTAATTAAGGTGTTGGAATCTTAACATATTAAGAGAGCTCATGAAAAATTTATAAGAAAATAAATCAAAGTTTTATTTTATTTCAAAAAATGAGATAATTTCCATGAAAAATCATAAATTTATTACACTTATCTGCCTTATTAGGAATTTAATTTTAGTAAATAATAATACATTTTAGATTTTTATGAAAAAAATGAGATCTTGTAAAGAGAAAAAATAATCGATTCATTGAATTATAATTGCTATTTATAAATTATTAGACATTTTTATCAGTAAAAATTAGCGTATTGTTAATAATTTTGTCCAAACAATATAGAAAAAGAAAAAGTTCTTTTTAAAGAAATTGCAGAATTCATTAAAGAAACTTTATTACAACTTACGGAAGTATCTGGATAATTTCTATAACTTTAAGGTATTCCTTTTCAACGTAAGAACTGGTAAGTAACGAATGTTATATTTTACTCTTAAAAATATTTTAGAAAATAAGAACATAACAAAAATCAGCAATTACATAATACGTATAACTAAGAGTAACATCTACCTAGAAATTAAAAAAAATGATGCCTGTTAAACCTTATAAAATAAACAAAAAAATTATTCCTAATAATTATAAATTTGCAGTATTTAATTTTTTTAGCAATTATTATCGTAGCTTGAGTTAAATAAGCTTGAGTATTTTCCTATATTTAAATAGTTAATGCATAATATGCCTAACTAATAAAACCTTGTAATCCAATAGAAACTATAGCATAAATTATTCCTATGATTTCAAATACTTTTTCTTATTCTTTCATTATGAATTTCATAAAATGTTACATTTAATCCTGGTAAAATTACAATTTTTACCTGGGGATGCCCAAACAATGAAAAAAATGTTAATATAAAACTAGTTCTCCCCTTTCTACAGATTAAAAAAATAAATTTATAAGATCAGGATCAAATAAAAGAATTAACAGCTTCATCTTATACACGTAACTATAACGATAATAAAATTTTTGTTGATAACACTGATAAACAAATAATGGTGATATTTCTAGCTTAAAAGTGTTAATATTTACAACAGTAGAAATATATTAGATTGATTCTATAACTGACTAATCTACAGCAGTTTGTCAAGACAAACATTAACAAATTGACAGATAAATCTATATAAGGAAGATGAGAAAGTAATAAAGGATCTAATTTTTAACCAGTTTCAGTACCTGATCGATTATATATTCTATAAGTAAATAATGTAGTTTTTGGAGGTAAAAGTCAAAATCCTTTTTTTTATTTATTCAAGACACAGTTATATCAGCAATTTCTATGATTAAGGGAATCCAATCGTAACGAAAACCTTCTGTTATTACACGTTAAGCGAAAAAAATCAAAATAAAAGCATAAGCAGTGATAAAAGAGTTATATTTTTGATAATTAGAAAATGAAGAACCTAGATTTCCTTATTTTAAGCGTACTTTATATCTTTATTCTAAAATTTTGTATTATATTCAAACAATAAATTTTAATATACCTATATTTTTATCATTGGTTGAAAGTAATGACGTTTTTATTCATTTTTTATAGTTTTAAATGTAAAACATTACATTTTTAGTATAAGAATAAAAATAATTTTTACAACACTTTTAAAGTATTCATAAATCCACAGTAATTTTATTACTAGAGTTTATTATAAACTTCTTGAATTTTAATTACTTCTATTAACAAAATAACTTATTTTATCAATATACCTTAGCTTAATAATCAATTATTTGGGTTAAATATACGATTTAATGATTTAAAAGTTTTTTTTAAATTAAATTACGAAAAAAAAATTTTTTTCATTTGTAGAAAAATAATATTTCATGACTTTTTTAACTATAAAAAAATTTCAATAGAAATTAAAAAACTGCAAAAAATATGTTTTTCGACTAATAAACCTTTTAAAACTAGTTTTTTTATAATAATATAATTTAAATTAATATTCTTAATTAACAAACTTAATCTGAAAATCTAAACTTTAATATTTTTAAATTTAAATAAACAAATTTTTTTAATACTTATAAGAATTACTAGAAAAAAGCATTAACAGAAAGTTATTAAATTATTTATTAAAATAAATGTAATAAAATTATTAATACAAAGGTATAAGAAAAAATCGAGTTCAAATTTTCCTTTAAGCGTTCCAAAAAGAATTAAAATGTTTTTCAAGGCACACCTTTGAAATAAAGTTTTTCTTGTTCTATGTACCCTCAAAAACAAGCAAAGAATAGTGTACATGAACCTTAGGCTTTGCGACACGGTTTTCCATGGCACAGAAGAGTATAATATTTATTTTTTGGAAAATTTTGTGTAAGCAAGGACTCGTACTGCCTTATTTAACCAGCTTCTCGTTTTAATTATGTACAACATCAAGTATCCTTTTTATAAGGAATCCATCTCGATAATTGAACTAGACTTTATTCCAGAACAAAACGCAATTATAAAGAAAGTGATGATAATAATATAGTCTTCAACTTAATGATATGCGAATAACTTCCATTGTATTCGAGTTAAGAAAAAATATTACTATGAAGTTTTATGTTGATAGTTTATGATCTTACATTAAATATTATACATAACATTAAAAGTATTATAAAAAATAACTACAGATTTTGAATAATTCATTAATTTGACATTACAGTCATTTCCCTGTAGTACAGTAGTTAAGCATGAAAAATGGTGAGTAAGAAAATTGCTGCCACCTAGAAGGAAATCGTTTTAATCGCTTACAAATACAGTCTAATTATTAGAAAAAAATATATTTGTCCAACAATTCTTGATAAAATGCCGTAAGAATTTTGGGTCTAACTCATTCTCACACTTTGAGAGAGCTAATGATTTCTTAAGCTAACAATTTAATTGTGATGTCAGTTCTAAAGTAAACAAAAAGCTTGTGCACTATTAAATATGCTTATAATAGGTACTTAATATTAAATTTTTAATCATTTTTATGAATACATAAAAAAAAACCATAAATTAACAAAAATTAATTTTCCAAGCAGAAAATTTTACGTTTTTTTGCAACTAAACATTGAAAAAAGAAATTTTTTATATAATCGAAAAAACTTCAATCGATAAAAAATTTTATCACGAACAATTATGCTTCCATATTTTTTTTAATCGGACCAACAGAAAAGAAGTATTAAGCCGAAATGTTAAAAAAAGTCCATAAGTTATCACAATTTGTTAAATAACAATTGAAGTTAACGCTTTTAGGGTACAAAAATATTTTTTTTTATTAGTTAGACGATATTTGTATGCGATTGAAATGATTTTCTTCCGGGTGGCAGAAATTTTCTGATTTACCATTTTTTCGAGCTTTAACTACCGGACTACAAGGAGATGACTATGATGTCTGATTAACGAATTATTTATGTTGTATAGTAATTTGTTATGATGTTTTTAATATTACGTATAATATTCAATGTAAGATGATTGACTATCAACATAAAATTTCAGAGTAATGTTTCTTTAAATTTGAATACAATGTAAGTTATTTGCATATTTTTCAGTTAA
Organism: Copidosoma floridanum; assembly: GCF_036245765.1. Lineage (NCBI taxonomy): Eukaryota > Metazoa > Arthropoda > Insecta > Hymenoptera > Encyrtidae > Copidosoma > Copidosoma floridanum. The sequence goes on along the minus strand of NW_028321944.1, from coordinate 82,108 downwards.
AAACTATGTTATTAGCGTCACTTTTTAAATAATTGGGTTCCGTTGTGAAATAAAGCCTAGTTTAATTATCAAGACAGACTTCTTACAAAAAGACACTTGACGTTTTACAGAATTAAAACAAAAAGCTGGTTTAATAAGGCAGTACAAGTCCTTGCTCACACGGAATTTTCCAAAACTAAATATTATAATCTTCTGTGTCATAAAAAACCGTGTCACAAAGCCTTAGATTCATCTACACGATTTTTCGCTTGTTATTAAAAGTACATAGAACAAGAAAAAATATATTTCAAAGGTGTGCCTTAAAAAAAAATTTTAATTTTTTTTAGGATGCATCAAGGCAAATTTTGACTAGATTTCCTTCTGCATAATCATTTTATATATTAATACATGCGTACATACATTCTTTTAATAAAAAAAAAATTTGAAGTTATCTCTACCTTTGTATAAAATTGATAATAATTAAACATTTTAACCCTTACATTTTCTTACTAACTAAAAAAAATTAAATAAAAACACGTTGCATGTAACGAGCTCTCTGTGCTTACTATTATTAATAAACATTATAATAATTTTAACATTAAAAATTTTAAGCCCAATATTTTTTTTTTAAACGTGTACAGAAACAAAACTTTAATATTGAATACGTAATAAATATAAAAATGTATAAATGATAATATAAAAACACATGTTTTAAAAAACATCTCGTTAATCATTAGTCCTGAAAATTGATATTATAAATATTAACTATAGTTTGATAAACTAAACAATATTAAATTTTTGTTCCTAATTAATAAGAAAAAGAAAAATTAATCTTTTGAATTATATTTATAAAATTAAGTTGAACTCATATCAATGAATATAAAAATTTCAGTAAATACACTTTAAATTAACTTATTAATTTTAGATTTCCTTTTATTATTACCATTTTTTTACCTGCATATAATGGAATACTTCTTTCTATTATTTCATGATTGATTGATTTATTTTATAGTACATCATTTTCATTAAATTTGTCAATTTTCAATAATAATAATTAATAATTCTATTACATTCTAACTTGTTGTTATAGTATTATTAATTCTGTTTTTATATTTTACTATATTATTAACCGTATCATTACTTCTATTGGAAAACATTTTCAACAATTTTATTATTTTATCAAGAAATAAAGTTTTGTTTTTTATTATTTGGACATTAAATAATAAGACATTTTTGATATGTTATAATAACTTTATAAAAATCTTAGAAATATCAACAAGGGTTATTGATTTTACAATTGTAATTCTTCCAACTCCATTAAAAATTATGGGTATATAAAATTCGGACTTATACTTAGAAATTTGTTTATTCATTTCATTATGAACAGGTTTATTATCATTCAATTATTTTCTATATTTTCTAAATATCGATTTAGCAATTAATTAAATAGTCCACACTATACAAAATAATAATATTTTTACATTGAAGTTGATCTTTTAATCCTTTCACAGCAAATTAGAATTATTTTAGAAATTCCGTTAATTTTTTCCTTCAGTTTAAGATATTTTTAGTTTCATTCCATTTCTTATAGATTTTTATTTATTTGTTTATCAGTATCTTATAATTTATCTAATCTGGGAAATTACAAAAAAAACTTATCCAATAACTACTTCCGTTCATGTTCATCCAAAATAATATCTCTGATTCGCTTATGCTTTTTTACGATCTATTTCAAATAAATTACGGGTATCTCAGATGTTCGTTAAGTGAGACAAGATATGAGGTTGATTTCGAGTATGAGTTAAGTATGTACCGATAATTGATTTTTATTCTTAGACTGCTGCTTCATCAACGCTCAAGAATGGATAAGCTATGGCGATTCGAGTCCAGGTTAGCTCGAGTTGCAAGGGGATCTTGGCCCACTCCCTCTCTGTGGCAAGCAAACCCATCTTTTGATGAGGCTAAGAAAGAGCAAAGCTGAATAAATTATTAAATAAAAGTACCTTACTTTTATGAAAGATAATTGCTAGTCATGTAAATAGGCAGTCCTCAAGTTGTTGGCTCCTTGCGTGATTCACTAGCTATGATTCTTAATTAATGTCAAGAGCAGCCCTTAAACTCTTTGGACAGTGTCTGCTCTTTCTTACCCTTATAATTTTGTTATTTTTTTATCTTATTTATTACTATAGCTGCAGAAGCACTGGCAAAAACTTTAGTGTAACTATCGCCGTGGCAATGATGTTGAAGGTTCTTTCATTTTTGTATTTTTTTAATCGAAATAAAACATTTACCGCAGAAATGATGGTAAAGATCTGTTCTGACTCACTTCACAGGAATAATGTTAAGGATTTCTTAATTTTCTTTCTCCTCATCAAAATTTTTAAAAATCTTACATTAAAAAATAATTTTGGTTTTTATGGACGTAATATTTTTTACACAGTACAAAAAAATAATGAAAAAACAGTTACTGGTGAGATCCAAGGGTATAACGAACAGATTTTCGTCGTGCTTCTGACGCGTTCAACCTTTTTGCAAGGGAGTATAAAGAAGAGTCGGCGACTAAAGACCCTATGAGTCATGAGTTACACATGAAGAAATCCTTTGGAGATGCTGTGATAGCAACCTCGATGAAAGCTGTGGATCCTGATTAAGATGCTGCTATCAATCGTCTTGAAGGTATTTTTCAAAATGTAGTACTCACAGCAGACTTTTTTTAAAAAAAGGTAAGAAAAGAAAAAAGTATATTAAATTAATTTCTAATATTTTATACTTTTTCTCAATAAATATTTCGTATCTTTTTATCAGAAAAAAACACCCTAACAGCAACTAAAGCTACATAAATAGAAAAAATATTAGCTGTTGGCTTACATTAACAGCTTTATCATCGTGGTGGACGGGAAAAAATGAGAGCTTCAAAAATGTGCCAGAACCAATGAAACAAAAAGAAGGAAAAAAAGAAGAAAGCATCTTGTCTACACTTAATCAAACAGTGCTGACAATTGTAGCAGGAACAGCCGATTGGGTTAACATTCCAACAGATATACGAAGTTTGATCAATACGGTAAAAGAAGAAGAAAGAGATATACTACAGTACGTTAAATGTTTAAATACTATAGTTGTGAAAAAAAAAGTTTGGACATTAATTTTATTTTACACAATTAAAATTTCGTTTTATTTTTCAGCGAACAACCACAGCTTACACCACAGCACAAAGCTCCTTTGCTGGATTCAGCATTGGTATGACCGTTAGGTATCAAGCGTTTCACAAAAATATCTACAAGAATGGATAGACAAAGATCAAAATATTTTAACCTTTAGAGTAGAGACAGCTCTTTATAAGCAAAGTTCTAAGGAAATCAAACGAGAAATAAGAAAGATAATAAACCAACAAATGTAAGTACGTGAGATAATATTAAAACAGGAAACTTGGCTGAATAAAGAATAAAAAGGCTGAAAAAAAAGGAAAAAGGCTATAAAAAAGCTCAAGCAACAAAGTTTCGTTTTAACCACAAAAAAAGAGCAAGTCAAAATCAACCAAGAGGGACAAAAAATGCATTAAGGCACACCGCAGGAACAGCAGTAGTGTGGGATTCGGTAAATTTTTTTTTTTTGACCACCCATACCCACTAAAATCCCCCCCCCATGCCACGTGGCTTTTGATCCACCCCGAACCAGGCTCGCGTTACTTCAGGGTGGAGCTACCAGGGAGAACATCCCGTCTCACGGCATTAACGAGCTAACTCGCCACCATTTGCTAGAGGTGCTGATGCTCTCGAGTCCCGAAAAGTACTCGAGGTCCCTGACGACCAGCACCTTGTCTAGCGCTTCATAGTAGGCCGCCTACCTCGCCAGCACCACTATAAGCCTAATGCTTTCCCTTGCTGAAAGGTAAAAAGTACCCAGCGCAGCGTTGGTTCACATGAGCCTGTCTTTCAACTCAAGGCCTTTTTGCTTTATTCTGATCCTGCTTAGGCCTTATCCCTGGCCTCTTTCAGGGCTCTTCTAAATATAGGGCAGCTCCCACTGCCTGCTTCGTGCTTGTTGTCCGTTGTTGGGCAAAGGAAGCACCGTGCTGGGCCTGGACACTCTTTCTTCCGGTGGTTTGAGCTTCCACACTGAAAGCACAGCTTGGATCTGTTTTCGTTTTTACAGTTGCCTGAGACGTGTCCATATCTTAGGCATATAAAACATCTTGTTACTTTGATTCTTCTTCGAATTCGGCAGCTTACAAAGCCAACTCGTAACCTGCCTTCCTTTTCTACTTGTCTGAAAGATGCTTTGTCCACCTTTATTAAAGCCATTCTTTGTCTTTTAGCATTTAGCTTTAAAAGAGCAACTTCTGGCTCCTAGCTCTGATGTCCAAAAGACCTAGCGAAAGCCTCTTTGACCTCATCTTCCTCTACAATGGCATCCAGGTCTTGGACCTCTAATGTCACTTTTCTGTCGCTCATTTTGACAGTACCCTGTGCGGCTACCGACTTTTCAATTTAATGTGAGAATGCAGTAGCAATCTCTACACCTTTGGCTTTAATAAGTATGTCTCCTTTTTTTGTAGTGACAACACTTTGGACTGCCACTTTCACCTTATTGGGGTCAAAGTTCACCTTCATAGTCTTCAGCACCGTTGCAAAGGTCTGTCCTTATGTCATCTTCACTACTACGGTTGTTGTGGCGTCCACTCTTTTCTTCCGGCTTGTTTTGTCATTCAGTGGGATTTCTTTTTGTTTGCCACTGCCTGTTTTCTTTTTCTTCGAAGACATAGCCTCCTAGCATTTTAGCACCTCTGCCTCTTAAAGATGCTTAAGCGCCACTTTGAGCTCATTTTTAACAGCGTTTGCTGTGTTGCCGTACTTATCATTAATCAGCTATGGTGTCTTTGTAATTTCATTCGTTGATGATTGGACTTTATCAGCAACTTGCTGTCGCTTTACTCTAAGCCTGGTGACACTTTCTTCTGAAAAGGCAAGCTCTTCCTAAGTCTGGTGGCTAAGTACCGACACGTTGCTAACCTTGGTGTCGTTAGTGCCTATACTCGACAGGCTTCCTCTTTGTCCTTTGTCTGTAAGAAAAGGCCATAAAACATTTAGCAGTCCCTGTTGGCCATGAGACACGTCTTTGTGCCCCTTCCCCCCCCCCAGAATCCGTGGGACCTGCGTCAGTCACCCGGGCTTTTACCGGATCAGAACTGCCAGCGTATTCCCTCAGAAAGGTCACCACCTGGGGTACTTGTTTTGCATCGACGTTTTTAATATTGGCATCTTTTTTGATATCGTACTGACCTGCGAAGGCCAGCACTACCCTTTTTTTCTAGAGATAAGTATTCGGTAAGGGTTAAAACCAAGGTGGCAGCCCTCTCTGTTACCAGAGAAAAGCGCTACTAGCTCGGGCCGGCCGGGAGTCGCCACTCTTCCTCAGTCCCACCCATGAAGACTGCCCTGTCGTTGAGTAACAAGTGTATGAAGGGTGTTTGTGTGTGATGTATAAATTTGTTGGTACACAACGGTCATCCCAGTGAGACGAGCGGCAGGTGTACAATCCCGAGACAGCGCAGACAACCCAACCAAACGGGCTGGCGTAAGGCACTAAGGTGCCGCCATATAGCCTTTTCAGTGATAGTAAGCCTAGATAAGTCAGCCCACCACGTCTTTTTTGTTTATAAGGCGTACAGCTATGTTAAATGTGGTTACCTAGACTTACCTGGGCCTCATCATCCGGCTTCACCAATTGCTTGGCCCCCAACGCAAGCCCGAAAAAGGACCCACCACACACAACCCAGGACAATCCGTAAGTGTCCCTGTGTTAGTTTAGGGAGACTGTGTGATGCATTTATCTGAGAAGAATCCTATAACCGCCGCCTACTTCTATACACGACGAGTGCTAGTTTTTGTTGGCCCGCATCAAGAAATGAAGTGCCACCTACGGAAGCAGCAAAATGCGAAGAACAAGGAGCCCAAGCAGAGCCGGCTTATGCATCCACACCGATAAAGGTATGGGGCACTAGTCCTCCGTCCACATTGCCGCAAACACACGCGCCCTCCGATCCACGACCCCGCCTACCACCAGAGAGAGAGCCTCCCCAGCTGCCCATCGTCACCTCTTATTTTAAGAGGATGCCCCTTTCCGCCACCCGGGAAAGCGCCCGGTATGGATAAACTAGCGAAAACCCTTCCTGGGAGTAGTAAAAGTAGTAGTAGAAGTAGTAGTAGTAGTAGTAGTAGTAGTAGTAGTAGTAGTAGTAGTAGTAGTAGTAGTAGTAGTAGTAGTAGTTATAGTAGTAGTAGTAGTAGTAGAAGTAGTAGTAGTAGTAGTAGTAGTAATGGGAGTAGTAGAAGTTGTAGCAGTCGTAGTAATAGTAGTAGTATCTTTTTTTTTTTTTTTTTTTTGGATAGAGAGGAAATGCATTGAGGCACACTGCAAGGACAGCGGTAGTGTTGGACTCGGTGGATTTTTTTTATCAGACCATCAATACCCATTTAAACCCCCCCGTGCCGCATGGCTTTTGATTTCCCTCAGATCCGCGTTAGCATTCCTTTAGGGTAAAGCCACCAGGGAGACCATCGTGTCTCACAGCATTAACGAGTTAACTTGCCACCATTTGCTAAAGGTGCTGATGCTCTCGAGTCCTGAAAAGAACTCGGGGTCCCTGAGGACCAGCACGTTGCCTAGTGCTTCATAGTAGGCCACAGTAGTAGTAGTAGTAGTAGTAGGAGTAGTCATAGTAGTAGAAGGAGTAGTAGTAGTATTTTTTTTTTTTGAAGGGAGGGAGGGAAAATGCAGTAAGGCACATCACAGGGCTAGCGGTAGTGTGAGACTTGGTGGATTTTTTTTATTAGACCACCCATACCCACTAAGCCCCCCCCCCCACGCCACGTGGCTTTTTATCTACCCCGGAATTTCGTTGGCATAACTTCAGGGAGAAGCAACCAGGGAGACCATCGCGTCTCACAGCATTAACGAGCTAGCTCACCACCATTTTCTAGAGGTGCTGATGCTCTCGAGTCCTGAAAAGGACTCGGGGTCCCTAAGTACCAGCACCTTGTCTAGCGCTACATAGTAGGCCGCCTACTTAGCTAGCACCACTATCAGCTCAATGCTTTCCCTTGCTGATAGTTCAGAAGTACTTAGTGCAGCTTGGGTCCACATAAGCCTGTTTTTTAAGTTAAGGCCTTTCTGCCTTGCTTAATCCTGCTTGGGCCTCATCCCTGGCCTTTTTTAGGGCTCTTCTAAATAGAGGGCAGCTTTCGCTGCCTGCTTCGTGCTTGTTGTCCGTTGTTGGGCAAAGGAACTATCGTGCTGGACCTAGGCACTTTTTCTTTAAGTGGTTTGTGCTTACACACCAGAAGCAAAGCTTGAATCTGTTTTTTTTTCTTACAGTTGCCCAAGACGTGTCCATATCCCAGGCATTTGTAACATCTCGTCACTTTGATTCTTCTGTGAATTTGGCAGCTTACAAAGCCAACTTGTAACCTGCCTTTCTTTTCTAATTGTCTGAAAGATGCTTTGTCCACCTTTATTAAAGCCATCCTCTGTCTTGTAGCATGTAGCTTTAAAAGAGCATTTTCTGGCTCCTGGCTCTTAAGTCCAAAAGTCCTAGCAAAAGCCATTTTGACCTCATTTTTCTCTACAATGCCATTTAGGTCTCGAACATCTAAAGTCACTTTTCTGTTCTTATTTTGACACTACCTTGTCTGGCTAACGACTTTTCAATTTGCTGTGAGAATGCCGTAGCATTCTCTACACCTTTGGCCTTAATAAGTATGTCTCCTTTTTTTTCAGTGACAACACTTTGTATTGACACAACAGTCTTACCGGGGTCAAATCTCGCCTTCATCGTCTTCAGCACCGTTGCAAAGGTCTGTCCTCCAGCCATCTTTACAACGACTGTTGTTGTGGCGTCCACTTCTTTCTTCTGGCTTGTTTTGTTATTCAGGAGAATTCTTTCTCGTTTGCTACTACCTGTCTTCTTTTTCATCAAAGACATAGTATGCAAGCATTTTTTAGGCTGTCCGATGGGCTCCTGTTTCTCTTGCTTCGTTCTCTTTTCTTTAAGTCAGTGTTCATGGTTTGTTTCTGTACATGCCGTCGGAAATCATCTCGCCTTTTCTTCCTTCACTGCAGGGATTGAAATGACGACTTCCAAGTATTAGTGTACAAATCTTCTTTAGTAAGCCAGCGTTTTCTTAGCACCTCTGACTCTTAAAGATGTAATGTCATTCGTTGCTGATTAGACTTTATCAGCAACTTGCTGATGCTTTACTTCGAGCCTAGTGTCACTTTTTTCTAAAGAGACAAGCTCTTTCTGGGTCTGGTTGCTGAATACCGACACGTTGCCAACCTCGGTGTCGTTAGTGCCTATACTTGACAGGCTTCCTTCTCGTTCTATGTCTGTAGAGAAAAGCCATGGAACATTTAGCAGTCCCTGTTGGCCATGAGATACGTTTTTGTGGCCCCCTCCCCTAGAGTTCGTGGGGCCTGCGTCAGTCACCCGGGCTTCCACTTGACCGGAACTGCCATCGGATTTCTTTAGAGAGGTTACCGACGGGGGTACTTGTTTTGTATTGACGTTTTTTATTGTGGCATCTTTTTACTGTCGTACTGACCCGCGAGGGCCAGTAGTACCCTTTTTTACAAAATTTAGTATTTAGAAAGGGTTAAAACCAGGGCAGCAGCCCTCTCTGTCACCAGAGAAGACCGCTACTTGCTCGGGCCGTCTGGAAGTTACCACTTTTCCTCAGTCCCACCCATGGAAACTGCCCTGGCGTTGAGTAACCAGTGTAAAAATGGTGTTTGTGTGTATTGTATGTATTTTTTTGTACACAACGGTCATCCCAGCGAGACGAGCGGCAGGTGTACAGTCCTAAAACTGCACAGACAACCCAACAGAACGGGCTGGCGTAAGGCACTAAGGTGCTGCCATATAGCCTCCTCATTGGGAGTGAGCCTAGAATATTTGGCTCACCACGTCTTATTTTGTTCTTAAGGCATACATTCATATTAGATGTAATTACCTAGACTTACTCGGGCCTCATCATCCGGCTTCACCCGTCACCAGGCCCCCAACGCAAGCCTGGAAAACGACCCGCCACACGCAACCCAGAACAATCCGTAAGTGTCCCTGTTTTTGTTTAGTAAGACTGTGTGATGCATGTATCTGAGAAAAATGTTTTAACCACCACTTACTTCTATACATGTCGGGTGCTAGTTTTTGTTGGCCCGCATCAAGCAATGAAGTGCCACCCGCGAAAGCAACAAAAAGCTAGGACCAAGGAGCACAAGCAGAGCCGGCCCATGCATCCACACCGATGGAGACATGGGGCACTAGTCCCCCGTTCATATCGCCGCAGATACACATGCCAACGCCATACACGCCTTCCGATCCACGCCCCCGCCCACTACCAGAAAGAGCCACCCCAGCTGCATATCATCACCTCTTATTTTAAGAGGATGCCCCTATCCACCACCCGGGGAAGCGCCCGGTACGGAAAAACTAGCGAAAACCCCACCTGAGAGTAGTGGTAGTAGTAGTAGTAGTAGTAGTAGTAGTAGTAGTAGTAGTAGTAGTAGTAGTAGTAGAAGTAGTAGTAGTAGTTATAGTAGAAGTAGTAGTAGTAGTAGAAGTGGTAGTAGTTGTAGTTGTAGCAGTAGTAGTAATAGTAGTCGTATCTTTTTTTTTTTTTTTTTTTTTAGGAGGAAGGGAAAATGCATTGAGGCCCACTGCAAGGACAGCGGTAGTGTAGAAGTCGGTTGATTTTTTTTTTTCAGACCACCGATACCCATTGAAACCCCCCCCTATGCCGCGTGGCTTTAGATTTTTCCCAAATCCGCGTTAGCATTACTTCAGGGTGAAGCCACCAGGGAGACCATCGTGTCTCACAGCATTAACGAGTTAACTTGCCACCATTTGCTAAAGGTGCTGATGCTCTCTAGTCCTGAAGAGAACTCGGGGTCCCTGAGGACCAGCACGTTGCCTAGTGCTTTATAAAGGCCGCTGTAGTAGTAGTAGAAGTAATAGTAGTAGTAGTAGTAGTAGTCATAGTAGTAGAAGGAGTAGTAGTAGTATTTTTTTTTTTTTTTTAGGAGGGAGAGAAAATGCATTGAGGCACACTGCAAGGAGAGTGGTAGTGTAGGACTCGGTGGATTTTTTTTCATTAGACCACCTATACCCACTAAGCCCCCCCTCATGCCGCGTGGCTTTTAATCCACCCCGGAATTCCGTTGGCATAACTTCAGGGAGGAGCTACCAGGGAGACCATCGTGTCTCACAGCATTAACGAGTTAACTCGCCACCATTTGCTAGAGGTGCTAATGTTCTTAAGTCCTGAAAAGAACTTGGGGTCCCTAAGGACCAGCACCTTGCCTAGCGCTTCATAGTAGGCCGCAGTAGTAGAAGTAGTAGTAGTAGGAGTATAAGTTTTAGTAACAGTAGTAGAAGGAGTAGTAGTAGTATTTTTTTTTTTTTTGACGGGAGGAAGGGAAAATGCATTGAGGCACACCACAGGGCCAGCGGTAGTGTGGGACTCGGTGGATTTTTTTTCATTAGACCACCTATACCCACTAAGCCCCCCCTCATGCCGCGTGGCTTTTAATCCACCCCGGAATTCCGTTGGCATAACTTCAGGGAGGAGCTACCAGGGAGACCATCGTGTCTCACAGCATTAACGAGTTAACTCGCCACCATTTGCTAGAGGTGCTGATGTTCTTGAGTCCTGAAAAGAACTTGGGGTCCCTAAGGACCAGCACCTTGCCTAGCGCTTCATAGTAGGCCGCAGTAGTAAAAGTAGTAGTAGTAGTAGTATAAGTTGTAGTAATAGTAGTAGTAGTAGTAATAGTAGTAGTAGGAGTGGTTGTAGTAGTAGAAGTAGTAATAGTATTTTTTTTTTTTTTTTTTTTTTTTTGAGGGACGGGATATGCATTGAGGCACACCGCAGAAACAGCGGTAGTGTTGGACTCGGTAAACTTATTTTATTAGACCACACATACCCACTCAACCCCCCTCTTTCCTCGTTGCTTTTAATTCGACCCGGAACCGCGTTAGCATTACTTCAGGGTGGAGCCACTGGGGAGACCATCGCGTCTCAGTGCATTAATGAGCTAGCTCGCCACCATTTGTTAAAAGTGCTTATGCTACAGAGTCCGAAAAAGAATTTGGGGTCCCTGCGTACCAGCACCTTATCTAGCGCTTAATAGTCGGCCGCCTACTTAGCCAGCAGCCACTATCAGCTTAATGCTTTCCCTTGCTGACAGTTTAGAAGTAGCAAGTGCAGCGTGGGTCCACATAAGCCTGTTTTTTAAGTTAAGGCCTTTCTGCCTTATTTTGATCCGGCTTGGGCCTTATCCCTGGCCACTTTTAGGGCTCTTTTAAATAAAGGGCAGCTTTCGCTGCCTGCTTCGTGCTTGCTGTCCGTTGTTGGGCAAAGGAACTACCGTGCTGGACCTAGGCACTCTTTCTTCAAATGGTTTGTGCTTCCCCACACCAGAAGCAAACCTTGAATCTGTTTTCTTTTTTACAGTTGCCCAAGACGTGTCCAATATCCCAGGCATTTATAACATCTTGTAACTTTGATTCTTCTTCGAATCTGGCAGCTTACAAAGCCAACTTGTAACCTGCCTTACTTTTCTACTTGTCTAAAAGATGCTTTGTCTACCTTTATTAAAGCCATCCTCTGTCTTTAGCATTTAGCTTTAAAAGAGCAACTTATGTCTTCTGGTTTGATGTCCAAAAGACCTAGCGAAAGCCTCTTTAAAACTCATCTTCCTCTACAATAGCATCCAGGTCTTGGACCTCTAATGTCACTTTTTTGTCGCTCATTTTCACGGTACCCTGTCCGGCTACCGACTTTTGAATTTGCTGTGAGAATGCCGTAGCATTCTCTACACCTTTAGCCCTAATAAGTATGGCATTTTTTTTTGTAGTGACAACACTTTGTATTGACACGTCAGTCTTACCGGGGTCAAAATTCGCCTTTATCGTCTTGAGCACCGTTGCAAAGGTCTGTTCTTATAGCCATCTTCACTACTACTGTCGTTGTGGCGTCCACTTTTTTCTTTGGCTTGTTTTGTCATTCAGGGGAATTTCTCCTTGTTTTCCACTACCTGTCTTCTTTTTCTCTAAAGACATAGTATGCTGGCGTTATTTTGGGCTGTCTGATGTGCTCCTGTTTCTCTTGCTTCGTTCTATTTCCTTTAAGGCAGAGTTCAGGGTTCGTTTCTGTACATGCAATCGGAAATTATCTCGCCTTTTACCCCTCCACTGCAGGATTTAAATGATGACTTTTAAGCGTTGGTGGACAAATCCTATTTAGTGAGACAGTGTTTTCTTAGCCCCTCTGCCTCTTGAAGATGCTTAAGCGCCACTTTGAGCCCATTTTTAACAGCGTTTGCTGTGTTGCCGTACTCATTATTAATTAGTTGAAGAGACTTTGTTATGTCATCCGTTGCTAATTAGACTTTATTAGCAACTTGCTATTGCTTGACTCCGAGCCTAGTGACACTTTTTTCTAAAAAGGCAAGCTCTTCCTGGGTCCTGGTTGCTAAATACCGACACGTTGCTAACCTCGCCATTGTTAGTGCCTATACTCGACAGGCTTCCTCGTAGTCCTTTGTCTGTAGAGAAAGGCCATGGAACATTCAGCAGTCCCTGTTGGCCATAAGATGAATCTTCGTGGCCCCCTCCCCTAGAATTCGTGGGGCCTTGCGTCAGTCACCCGGGCTTTCACCGGATCGGAACTGCCGGCAAATTTCCTCAGAGAGGTTACCGCCTGGGGGACTTGTTTCGCATTAATGTTTTCTATTGTGGCATCTTTTTAGTGTCGTACTGACCCGCAAGGGCCAGCACTACCCTTTTTTACAGAAATTATTATTTGGAAAGGGTTAAAACCAGAGCAGCAGCCCTTTCTGTCACCAAAGAAGACCGCTACTTGCTCGGGCCGGCCAAGAGTCGCCACTTTCCCTCAGTCCAACCTAAGGAGACTGCCCTGGCGTTAAGTAACAAGTATAAGAATGGTGTTCGTGTGTTATGTATGTATTTGTTGGTACACAACGGTCATTTTAGCGAGACGAGTGGCAGGTGTACAGTCCTGAGACCGCGCAGACAACCCAACAAAACGGACTAGCGTAAGGCACTAAGGTGCCGCCATATCCTCCTTAGTGGTAAGCCTAGATTAGTTTGCCTACCACGTTTTTTTTGTTTATGAGTCGTACAGCTATATCAGATGTGGTTATCAAGACTTACTCGGGCCTCATTATCCGGCTTCACCCGTCGCTAGGCCGCCAACGCAAGCCGGAAAAGGACCCGCCACACGCAACCTAGAACAATCCGTAAGTGTTCCTGTGTTTGTTTAGTGAGAGTGTGATGCATGTATCTGAGAAGAATGTTTTAAACCGCTGCCTACTTCTATACACGACGTGTGCTAGTTTTTGTTGGCCCGCATCAATTAAGGGAGTGCCACCCACGGAAGCAGCAAAAAGTGAAGACCAAGGAGCACAAGCAGAGCCGGCCCATGCATCCACACCGATGGAGGCATGGGGGCACTAAGTCCCCCGTCCACATCGCCGCAGGTACACCGCCAACGCCACACACGCCCCCTGATTTACGCCCCCGACCACCACCAGAAAGAGCCACCCCAGCTGCCCATCGTCACCTCTTAATTTAAGAGGATGCCCCTATCTGCCACCCAGGGAAGCGCCTGATATGGAGAAACTAGCGAAAAACCCACTCGGGAGTAGTAGTAGTAGTAGTAGCAGAAGTAGTAGTAGTAGTAGTAGTAGTAGTAGTAGTAGTAGTAGTAGTAGTAGTAGTCGTAGTAGTAGTAGTAGTAGTAAAAGCAGTACTTATAGTAGTAGTAGTAGTAGTAGTTGTTAGTAGTAGTAGTAGTAGTAGTAGTAGTAGTAGTAGTAGTAGTAGTAGTAGTAGTAGTAGTAGTAGTAGTAGTAGTAGTAGTAGTAGTAGTAGTAGTAGTAGTAGTAGTAGTAGTAAAAGCAGTACTTGTTGTAATAGCAATAGTTGTAGTAGTTCGCAGTAGTGACAGTAATAAATTCGAATGAATTTTTAAAAATTAAAATAATGTGAAAATCAAATTTGTAATTGTAAAGTTAAAAAAAAAAAAAGGATATAAATTTTAACTTTTAAATTTTTGTGATGAGTGTTATACAAACAACTGTTTAATTTTTTTTCCCTGTTGTACAACTTTCTAAAAATTAGTGTTATAATAAGATAAGAGGTGCTCAAGCATATTTTTTATGTAACCTGTTAGAAAATAAACTTCCAGTATCGAATTAGCTGTGGCTACCACACAACATTAGAAAGATGTGGCTCAACGCCTGTGACAAACATGTCAACAAATTTCTAATACAAATGATGTTGCTCATAATCGAATTCAACAAGAAACTAGCCTTACAGTTTTTAAATAGAGTGATTTTTGTGTTAATAAAAAAAAAAAAAAAAAAAAAAAAAAAAAAAAAAAAAAAAAAAAAAAAAAATTAGTTCATCATCTAAAACGCAAGAATTTCAGCTAGCTATAGCCTTACCGACAACTTTTACACAGCTTCTTTGCGATTGCTTAGAGATAACGGAAGCAGAAAAAATATTTTCTGTGGAGTCTTAAGTTTTTTTTTATCAGACAGTTATTATGAAGTTGAAGCAGCATTTTAAGTTTTTCAAATTAAATCCAAAGTGTTTGTACTAGAAAATAACCGAAAAATCGCGTCAACTAGCCAATTAAAAAAAAACTGCAAAGTTCATTCAAGGTTAGGAAACAGCTGCAAAGGCATCTACAGCAGCTGTAATACCATCAACAACACTTCCAGTTGCTGAGAAAGATAGAGATATCGAAAGACGAAATATGACAGCGTTAATTGTTAACTTAAAACATTTGAATTTAAAAAATTGTTTTAAAGACTCAAAGGAGCAGTTTTCTAACTAATAACAATAATTTTGTATCGAACATAAAGCACTAAACGTTAATAAAGTGTTGTCATCTGAAAATGTTACGATAGAAGATAACATTTAAAATATTGATATGAAATTCTTTAACACGAAGTCACAATCTGTTTATAAAACATCTGATTTAGACGATTGGTTAAATAAAAATGTGTAACATTTTATTGAGAAAAGTATAGATAACTTCGAATATGCTGGTTTTCTGGCTGGCTTCTACATTAATTTTTAAATTTGGTCATCAACATCATTTAATTAAATGTTATGCAGGAAAGCTCGTTTATAGACTTACCAGACTACATAAAAAAAGAAAGCTTGTGTTAATATTGTTAACACTGACAGTCAATGCTTCAAATGGGCTATTTCATTAGCATTATATCCAGTAAATAAAAATGTTAATTGTGTCTTAAATAATAGAAGATATGAAAACGAGTTAAACCTTATTGATATTGAGTTTCCTGTTGGCTCTAAAGAAATTTGTGAGGGGCCTAACCGGATAAGGGGGGTAAAACTGCGTTAGCTGCGAAAAATTTAAAAAGAATTCGTGTACGTAGTGTACTGTAAAAAAAAGTTTTGAAAAATTTTTCCAGACCCCAATCCACTTATGGGTTTGCTATAGGCCCCATATGGTAAATTTCGGTTTTTGAAAGATATATCTGCTATTTCTCAACCGATCTCTAAAACTTTTTTTGGAAGTTGAAGACAAAACTAATTTATATTAACTGAAATTTTTTGTAAATTTTTGATGCAAAATTTAAATTTTAGTATACGTTTGGAATTTTTAAAATGGCGTATTTCTGAGAGTTTTATTGGTACAAACTTAAAAAAAATCTACAAATCGTATTTTACTCTTTTGTAATAAGTGTTTTATAGTTCTTTAATACTTGGCAACCTAAAAAAAAGCCCAGTTTTTTTACCCATTTCTTTGCTATAATGGCTTGAAAATGCCTCAAATGACTTATAGAAAAAATTGATATATCATTTATTGGCACTTTACTCAAATTATTTATACTTCAGAGTACTTTATCAAGATAAATACTTATATTGAATACTAAAAAACGAGTTTGTACGGTTTATAAAGTTGAAACTAATGTGAAAAAGTAATTGTAAACCGAATGGAGTGTATGCTGAATATCAGGTATAGTAACAGGAACGTGCAAAGCAATATTTAAAAAGATGTATGTAACGGAGCACTTTGAGTATATAATATTTGAACTTATGTTTTTCATTTTTTAACTACGTTCTGTCATCTATATTCTTAGCAGATATACTGTCAAAGAGCAATTAGTGCCAGGCTACCGTCCACACTCACCTACGCGTATTAAAAAGGCTGGATAGAGAAGGGTTTAAATAGGACATTGTTTGGAACAAAACAGATATTGATATTGACTGTTGCAATAACGAAACTCATGTGGTCAGATCTTACTAATCAATTCGTAATCGCAACCAACTGACTTATTTTATACGGATTTATCTTTCGGATTTTTTTAATGATAATATACAAGTAACCAAAAGTAGTTCGAGTATATATAATTATGTTGTGTAGTTTTCTAACCTCAAAAACTTCTTTAAAATTGTTTTTCTTGAAGCTATTACAAAGTATGCTATTTAAGTTATATGGAAACTTTTTATCAATAGAAACGATTTGATACTGCAACATATGTAAGTTATACAACTTTAATATTTGTAAGAGCTTATATTATGAGTACGATTAGTCGATTAATTATTAGTTTCAAGAAATGAGATGTTAAGTGTACGGGTTTTACATTTCCTTCCCTTCTGCTAATCCTTTTTCTCATACAACATATTTTATTTGTGAAATCTTGAATAAAAATAATAAATAAATATATTTCTTTGGACTGAGAATAAAAGTAAAAGTATACGAAAGGTCCAGTACAGTAAATAACGGTTAAAAATAAGCGTACTCAATCGTGAATTTATCTTTTTTAATAAACATGCATTTTTTAGTCGTTTATTAGTATATTACTCAACAAGTTTGGTTTTAGTGAAGTAAACATTAAATAATTTGATAAATTTTGTCTTTTGTTAGAGCGTTTTATTTTAAAATTATTTGGAATTTTTATTAAAATTAAAGATGAAGAAATATTAAAAATACAAATTCCATCATCATCCATGTAACCCATGTAGCTATGTCAATGTTCTATGGTGTGTACTGTAATCAATTTTAGGACTCCCATACACTGTCTACATGAGATTATGATTTACTAACTTACTGTTTATTTGTTCACAATTATATTTGTTCTTAAGGTTTGCTATCGTAATAAAATAAAAAAAAGTATTAAAAAGTTTTATTTTATCGTGTTACAAACGTAGTACCAGAACTAACACCACGCTAGTAGTATTTTAATTTATGAACCTTATCCATACAACAGTATACCAGCTATGTACTCTACTGTTACATCGAGATACCTAGTAATCTGAAACTAATAAAAGTTTATCTACCTAATTCTTGTACTAAAAACTAAGTACCTATATCAACGTACATTGTGCTATTGTAAGTCCAATGTTTACGGTTAGTATTTCTGTAGATGGAGTGAAAGTGTTATTTTTTAACTATTACATTTAAATTACAATATATAAGGAATAATACAGCATTTATCGTAAATGGGTAATTCTGTTGTAACTTGCTCAGATCGACTTAAAAATTTTTCAAATAGAAGTTGGTTAAAAAACAACTTTTTCATAGTATTTATACTGCACACAACATCAGTTACGAATATCTAAAGGATGCAACTACAAGATAACTAGTCAAAAGTTATACGAAATTTTATAAAAGTCAGTTTTCACCGGTTTTTGAATAATTGTATCTCTTTCTAATACGTGTAGCTTAGCTTCTTCAACAGTTCAAGTGTTCTCACTAGGCTTAAATAAAAGCTGGGGTCAAGACCGATCGATTGAAAAAAAAAATTTTGTTTGATTTTGTGCCTTCATTCAAAAATTACAGCTGTTTCAATTAGAGCGTAAATATAGCTAATAATGGGATTTTGGCTAAAATTCAGTATTTAGTATAAAATCACTTCAACTTTTCATTCAGAGCATAAAATTCATAGATTTGTATTTTAATCGTCACGACTATGTTTTTGCTTCCATTTAAGCCCAGATAAGGCCACCTAATGAAGTGCACCACTTGGCTACCAACGTTAGAAGTAGCACAACCGTTTTTGCATTAACGTTGCGAAAAGAAGCCAATTGGACGAAGCACTGAGACATGTGTCTCGTCTCTTAGCCTGACAGTGATGAAAAAAAAGTTTGGCTAAGATTAATTGCTCTAAAACGAAAAAATGGCACTTTGAGTTGAGGTACGGTCAGAATCAAAAAGTTCGGAATGGAATTTTCAAAGTTTATAGTGCTTGTATGACTCATTTACGTATTACAATGACCTGTCCACGCAT
Source organism: Copidosoma floridanum (assembly GCF_036245765.1). Classification (NCBI taxonomy): domain Eukaryota; kingdom Metazoa; phylum Arthropoda; class Insecta; order Hymenoptera; family Encyrtidae; genus Copidosoma; species Copidosoma floridanum. Next base: position 63,781 of record NW_028321944.1, on the reverse strand, counting down.
ACTTTATTTACTAGCCTAAGATGCAATAAGAAAAATGTAGTTTGTGCACCTACACGCGTACACCGAGTGGTTGTTCCATGGGGATTCAGAATTAAAAAAAAGGTTTGTACGCACGAAATACGCAAATAGAAGAGCTTGGCTACTCGAGACGTAACAACTTCTTGTTCTACTGTGGTGAGGATTTGTTAATTTTAGTCCTATACCTTAAAAAGTGACCATTGGTTAGTATTTCTAATCCAAACCGTAACTAGTTTGAGCTGATTTTTGTTAAAACCGGTATTATCGTGTAAATATGCGGACAAAATGTATGCAGTGAAAACTCACTCGTCTTTGTCAATTTTGGGTGGAGCTACGGTACAAATCCTATCCCTAATAGCTGAAGTATATAATGCTTGCATACGCAAGTGGCAGATAAGCCTTTTTTTTTACTTATGAAAGTTTTTATGAGAGAAATTAAGGTGTGTACATGGGTCGGAATGTCAAATTGGACTCCTAATGATTGATTGTCTCAATAAAGAAATTAATATATTGGTATTAGACAATATGACAAGAAAAGTTGACAACGTTTGACATAATTTAACGTTTTTGAAATTTTTGATTTCATCATAGCATGCGAGTGCGAGTACCAGACACAATCTAAGCAAGTTACGGCAGAATCACCCATATATGTCAGAAATGTCTTGTGCAGGTAAAAAGAAGGCGTTATTTGTAAGTTGATTTTAAGACAGTTTAATGTTTTAGCATTACGGTCAATTATTTTTATTGATTGCAAGTTGTTAGTTTGCGTGCACATAGTATTTATTTTTAAAACTTTTTTTACCATAATTCTAATAAGGGCCATAAGAAAGTCCATTGAACATAAGCATTAATAAAATACAAGCCTATTAATTATTTAATACAAAAATTTTTGAAAAAATATATGTTGCTTGTCATATTTAATTTAAACATTTCATTAGAGGTACAAAAAAATTATAGGATATGGAAGAACTGGCAAATCAATTCTCAACTTATTTGTAAAAAAATATTGTGATTTATGATTTGGTTAGCCTGAAATGTTATACGTCCTTGAGCTCAAAATTATCCAAGCAAATAAAACTAAAAATAAATCAAAGTCAACTAAATCATAGTAATCTTGTAAGTCAAGAATGTGAGCCTAGTCTAGCCAGTAATCTCAACAGTTAAGTTGCAGTGATGGTTCGGCATATGCTCCTCTCATTTCAGAACAGTATAAAGAAATTGAAATAGTAGAATTACCATTTCCTAGACCAACTGCAACTTACTTATACTGCTTTACATGTGGAAAATATTGTAGTATAATACAAGTACCATTGATTGCTTAAAAACAAGTTTTCTCTGACGCAAGGATATACATTCCCAAAGGTAATCGCTGTTGCAATGATCACATTTTCAATAAAACTTCTATAAGGATGAAATTTATTAAATAAGAGTTGTATCGAGTTCATGTTCAGATGCAGTACATGATTTATCAAAGATGTTAGAGTCAATGTTCGTGCCGGCTGACCAAGAACTCACATATAAGATTGGCGGTTTCACACTTTCTGAAGAGTAAATCAAAGCATTCACTGGTCTTAGTTGGGAAAATGTGATTTCATCACGTGGTACGTTGGTTGACATGAGAGACTCTGAATGCCGAAACATAACTCAAGCAGTTTCTCAAAGCAGAGTGGGTAAGAAGCTTATCTAGTGTGAAAAAGGGCGGAGGTTCAAAACTCTTTGAAAACTGTTTTTTTTTTTTTTTTTTTTTTTTTAGAAAATAAGAAGAATTCAAAAGTGCTAAAAACTATGACGTTGTGTGATGTAGTATTGGGGACCAGAAGTACGTTAAAGAGGGTGGGGCGAAGGGAAATAATCAAAGCAAAATCTACCTTCGTTACATTTTTTTGCAAGGTCACCAATCTGAAATCGTTGATTGACTCCATAGGGCAGAACGCGCCTATAAAAGTATACCTTAAAAAACTTACGACAGCAGAAGCAAATTATTCTCCATTAGAAACCATGCTTCGATGGGTAATAGAAGCAGTACATGGTGTAATAAGTCAGAAATAAAAGTGTTCACATTATCACTTTGGTAATAAAATGCTTCCTGATGCAGAAACTAACTGTAAAATAGTGAATTTTTTAATAACTCATTTAGTAAGGGATTTTGTAGACATACATCAACCACAAATATAGTGTTATCGCAAGTATCATGTCACAAAAATGAAGAAGATACGTTAGCTAAGAAAGCAGAACCAGGAAGATGAAGCCGTAGAAAAAGAAAGTTTTTAAAATTGCAGTATCGTGATTTTGAAAATTTTCCAGAAATGACCGAAAGAGATTTAAAAATATCATTTACAGAAACTCACCAGTTACACCAAGCAGTCTTATATTTGGCAGACGTCATAAATAAAAATAACGAAATTAATATAGAATACTTAAAAGAGACACCTACAAATTTTAAGTTTAAAGTTCGATCGTGACACATCTTCAAGAATACACACAATTGCTTTATTGACTACATACCACATACTATTGTATACAGTGCAATACAGGGATACTGCTGTGAGTGTTGAAACGGCATGAGAACAATCAGCGGTTGTTCTCACGTAGCATCAATCATTCACTACTTAGCATATGCGAGATATCAGTCTAAAATAATTAGACCAGCTGAAAAACCATCACAATATTTTTTTTAACATGATGTAATAGAAAAATTAGAGAAAAAAAATTTGCTAATAGAACAAAATTATTATAATAGCTGATACTAAGCTGATATAACTGATAAAAAGTATGAGCATGCTAAAAGTATCTGGATAACTTTTAACATTTAAACACTTGCGCTGAATTCAGCTTCATACTTGAAGACTGATATACTACTACTTGCCAAAGTTTTCGAAAATTTTCGCGGCAGTTGTCTCAAATCATATGAATTAAACCTAGCTCAATATTCTCCAGCACTGGTTTAAGTTTGGATGCTATATGAAGGTTTACAAAGTCTTAAAAATATTTTTGAAACTGTAGTTTAGTATGAAATAATGGTAATAATAATAATAAAAATAATAACGCAATAACAACAATACGTTAGAAAAGTACTTTAAATGTGAAAGATGATGATAAAACCGGGTGTATACTCAAAGTAAATCTTGGTTACCCCCAAAACTCTCTATACCGCACATAAGGATTTGCCATTCTGGGCTGAGCACGTGACACCTCCAGGATCCAAACAAAAAAGTTGTTGACTACTCTAAACGACAAAAAAAAATACACTACACTATCAAGCACTTAAGTAAGCTGTGAGTTATGGCCTCCATGTAACAAAAATTTATAGAGCCATAAAGTGTAAATAAAGATCATAGTTAAAAACATACATAGACCTAAACCGTCAATAAAAACATTAAATTGAAACAAATTACTTTAAGAAGATGTTGTACAAATTATTTATAATGCGGTAAGTAAATAAAAGAAAGGAAAAAAAAGGCAAGCAAATTCACGCCAAGCTTATCAACAAGTGAGCAGGAAGATATGGGGAAGAAGCATTCATTGCACGTTCAAATTTTCGTAGTTGTGACATAGGGTACCCTTGGTTTTGAGGGGTAAATGGCGTTAATTTTTTTTTTTTTTATAGCATTGTAGTGTGTTTTGGGGCTTGAAATGAAGGGTCCATCAGTTTGTTGGTTCCAAATTTTTTTTTTGTCCTCATAGGGCCCCAAAGCATCTTTTCTCACGTTTTAATCTTGCGTTATCCTTAAAACGCTATTTGGCCAGGTTCTTTTATACCTGCACAATATTATACTCGTTTATTTTTATTTTGTACATTGTCCAAAATTAAGTTGAACACGTATTTTTCAAGATTTTTTTCAATGGTGTGCCAGGTTAAGAAATGCAAAAAACTGTTATTTTAACTTCAAGGGATCTTGAACATAACACTTTCTCACGTCTCATTTTGTTTTCCACCTTTTAATCATAAAATAAATCTGAAAAAAAATTGTGAGTATACATTTTACATTACTTTTGGATAGAATTTTTTTTTTAATTATTAAAGTTGGACGTAACCTCAAAAAAAATTTATGTAACTTTAAAACGCTATTTTTGCCACGTTCTATTATAACTGCACAAAATTTTATTATCTTATCTTAAAGAACGTCAAATAATAATTCGAAGACGTACTTTGTTAGATTTTTTTTCACTAGTGTCCCATATTAAAAGATCCAAAAAACCATTATTTTGACTTTAACAGATTTAAAATATGGCACTTTCTAATGTCTTACTATTTTCTCGCTTTCTAACTACAAACAAAATTCGAAAAAATTTATGAGTATATATTTTAACATCTTTATTTAAAAAAATAATTTTCCAAATTGTTACAGTTGAACATACCCTCGAAAAAAATCATTTCATTTTAAAACGTTATTTTTGCCAGGTTTTGTGGCACCTGCATAACATTTAATTTTTCTTTTTGTAGAGCGTCGAACAATAAGTTGAAAATGGGTTTTTAAAAATTTTTTTAGTAGTGCGCCATGTTCAAGAATGCAAAAAAAACCATTATTTACTGAAATTTGGTTCTTCTTAACCTACATCCCATCTTTAATATTATAAACATATCTTTTTTGTACAAAAATAAATAACTTGAGGTTTCGCAAGAAATAACACTAAACAACTATACGGAAGTATAAAAACTCTGTGAAGATCTTGCTGAAAAAATCCAGTTGGATTTATTGATTTTTTTTTGAATAGTGACGTGGTGTGCTGCTTGTCTCTGATATTTTTGGCACCTCTAACTGCTCTTAAGCAATACAGATTTATCGTTCTATCACTTTGTAGTAACGATATAGGCATGATACAAGTATATAAGATAGATCCATGCGCATGTTTACCTGAATCGTCCAATCAGACAAGGAGCCCGTATATCGTCATATCCAATCAGATTTCGAAAATGTTTGACGAGATCCAACATTATAATGGAATTTAAATTATATTTCGTCTTCTTGTACCATGGATGTAGGGATAGAAGTAATAGAACTGCCTGTGGTGGTAGGGACTATAAATGGTGGAGCAAACCAGCACTATGTAACCCTATCCGCCACACTGACCTTCAACCCAATGTATTACTGGCAAGTGTTCTGGAAACCCCCGCCAACAGTAAATGTTGTATGTTTGTTGACTGTTGACCACCTGTTGATCGAAAAAAGGCCTCTTTTTTATTTTACGTCGTCTGCTTACTGCTGGCGTAATTTGCGGAACTACATTAATGCCAGTAAACTACACCAACGCTTTCTAATTATTTAATTTTGCCAGGTTGCAAACAATTTAGTGCTAGTAGCGATGGCAAATGGGGCTTATTTTTCCGCCATACGCTCACCATTACATAGGGGGTAAGCGTACATTTTATATATCTGTATTTATCTGCTGCACGTGCATTATATGTATATAAATATACAGAATACACGCTTGCCCCCTATGTGATAACAAGTACTCTTGGTGGGACAATAAGCTCTATATACCCAAAGTGAACTGACCTATATTGTTCCTATATTAAAATTGGAGACTATACAGAATCACACGGAATCTAATTTATCAACGGAATACGAAGGATTAGTGGTTTATGATAAAGAACTAAAGGACTGAACTGAAACTGGACTAGAAATGTGCGCACGCATCTATACTGACCCATGCCTTGGGCTGGGTTATAGCAGGTTATGCGCTGAGTATATTTGATCATTTATCATGAAAAAAATACAGCGTACTTTCCTATTTTGCATTTCCTCATAGTACAGAGCATCTAAAAATCTTGTGTGCTATTGGGGATTTGCATAAACCTTCGTCACTGAGAATAAAAACTCCAACGATTGGTTACTATTTCAACCATCCAGGTTTCGAAGGCAAAACCATCGTTTAATTAAATTTTTGCAGACTGCCTATTCATTAATTTTCTGATTAAGAAATGGAGCTCTTAGCAATTTTTTAAGAATCAATTGCAAAATTTGCAAACGATTTAACAATTTTAAGTATTTTTTCATTTATTGCTACATGCAAGTTGTTCACACGGTTCACGGAGCTCTTATGCGCGCATGTGCCAGGGTACTGACAAGCGCCAACCCGCTTGAAATAAGTATATAATTGGGTCGGTGACTTGGCCCCTGTCAACTGACGCCCTGGCACATGCGCAAATAATCAACATGATTCAGCGCTTAATTAACGCAGTTAAATGATATACTTCCAAATACACCTATGTATATACCCAATGGGCAGAAAATTCGTATACTTACGTTGTTTGCGGTGCTGAATACGAATTTGAGGAAAAAAAAAATACTTTATATATGTGATCAACTATAGTTATATTGTTGATTAATTTGAAAATGGTAAGAGTTTTATTTCACTTTTATTTATTATCGCTTTACGGCCAACTGACACTAATCAAAGTATATATTATTCACTCTTATCAGCTTGATAGCTGATACGCTCTTCACATAAACGTTATCCTCATAACCAATAACCTATTATTAAAAAAATGATCACTTGTTATCTCCTATGGACTACATTTTTTCTAAATTTATCTTATTATTTTAATCTTGTTTCCCACACAAAAATACACACAAAACACATCTTTACGTGGGTTAAAAGAAGCAAACTCCATTTTTAAATAGTACAGCGATACATCTCTAAACACAGGAATTTAGAAGGATACCCAAGTAAAAAAATTTTTTTTAATTCTTTTCATTTTCAGCCAGTCTTCCTCGGTTGGCTTAATCTAGTGTCTTCTAGTAATGTTGACTGCGTAGGATATATCTGGTCTCACAGTGTTGGCTAAGTGAAGTCAAGTACCTAGGGCTTCTCGGTATGGTACATTTTTAAGATTGGAGGTCTAAGATAAAATTTTGTTGTCATCAGTCTCTTTCCTGTCTCTTCTAGATTCATTTGAAACATCGTTTTCAACGATCGTTGTTTTACAAGGCTTAGATTTATCAAGTCCAAACCACTTTAAGATCTTTTCAGTGTATATCTACTGTGTCAACATCATTACTTTATTCTTTTTGTCCCTATTCATTTTATACCTAAGAAATTTTTGGTCTCACCCAGGTCTGTCATTTCAAAATCTTTTTGCAGTCCCCTTTTAATTTTTTAAAGTTTTAGCCGATCATTGCTTGCCATTAGCATGTCGTCTCTATATAACACAAGAAGAAGAAATCTGTTTTGCACGTTTCTAGGTGTATAGACAAGGCTCACTTGTGTTAGCAGTTATACTAAAAATTGTAGGAGTCTCAGTGAATTTCTCATTCCAAAGCTTAGAACTAACTTTTAATCCATAAAGAGCTTGTTTTAATTTTCAAACTTTCATTTTTCTATCTGTCTCTGAGCATTTTACTTCCTCCGGAATTTCCATAAATATTTCATCTTGTATGATTCTATTAAGGCAAGCTGTTTTGACGTCTAGTTAACATGTGTCCAAGTTGTGCTTGTTTATTACAGCCAAAACTGCTTTTATTACGGCCAGTTTCGATACGGGTGCGTATGTTTCTTGTGTATCGTAAGAGTTTTTATCTTTAAATTCTCTGATTACCAGTCTTGCTTTGTATTTCACGGTCCCATTGCCTTCACATTTTCTTTCAAATACTTAACTAGAGTCAATTAAATTGGGTTTTTGTCCTTTTCTGTCTCGATTGGGTCTATTTACAAGTTCCCATACGTTGTTTTTGTACGTGGATCCAAGTTCCTCCTCAATGGCCAATTTGCATTTAGTCTTGTCATCTGTATTTATGGCTTCACTGAAATTAGATTGATCCACATGAATCTTTGCCAGCAGAGCATAAAGTAGTTTATCCTGAGCTCTGATGGTTCCGCAACAGTGTGCCGTTACATTTTTCTCCAAATCCTTATGGCCAAAAGCAATCTGCTTATTTAGTTCGGTTGTAACTTCCACTTTTGGAATACTTGAACTGAGTATCGTTCAATCTATTTTTGCACTTTCTTTGTTTGAAACGATCTCTACTGTTCCTTAATTTTTCTAGGGTCTTTCTCTTCCTTTTTTTACTTGCTTCTCTCTCTCCGTTCTCTTAGATTCTTCTGTCTCAGCTTCAGTAAATTCTACCCACTATTTATCATAATCGATGGGCTTGGAAACTTCTTGCCAATTTTTCATTCTGTTTATTTCATACACATGTTTGCACACTAATCTTTCGTTGAACCTTACGTCTCTACTATCATAGAATTTAACAGTCTCAAATTTTAGTCTGAAGTCAGAAGTCAGTCTCGAATAATCATCTATGAAGACAGCTATAAACCTGTAGCCTTTTAGAAAAGTATGTGGGCTTGTTGGTCCCATAAGATCTGAATTGATAACTTCTAACAGTCTCGTTGATTTAGCTTATGCGGTTTTAAATGGGAGTTGATTGATTTTTAAGATTAAACATACTTCACATGTCAGAACAGAATCGTCCAATTTTAAATCTTTCATGTCTCAAATGTCTGGAAATGGCTTCTGAAATTACTTTAGATAATTCAATGAAGCATGGCCCAGTCTTACATGCCACAATATGGCTTTGTTGTTTCTATCTAATTTTTCTTAGTTGTTTGTAAATGGGCTCTTATCAACTGATAATTCAGAGAATTCAAGGTCGCTTACACTATGTAATTTTCGGTCAAGTATCGAACATTTGAAATTCATTTCGGTCCCATTTTTGATTGTCACATGCGTATCGATCACGTCATGTTCTTTATCAATTGAACTTACTTTCTGACTTTTAATAGTTTCAAAATTGTCATTAACATGGATGTTTTTTCTGTGCTGTTACGCTGTATGTCTGATATTTTAACCTTTTATTATTGTTGTCCGTCGCCATATATGCCAGTCTCCTTTTGTTACTGTCATTGTTTTTAGTCTCAAAACTGTTCCCATTAAGTTCTAACTCTATAGTCCAATAGGGTTTTTTATATATTCCGCTCAAAAATATTTCATTGGATTTGGGGTTGAATACATCGATTTTTTCGTTATCTAAATATACGGTTAAGCTAGACTTAACAAATTGTCTAAGGAATAGGATGTTTTTAGCAAGCGTTTCAGCACAAGTAACGTTGTTCAGTCTCACAACATTATTATCATTTACACCTACTATCTATCCTTCACCTACTATTTTTAGCTCTGCAACTGGGTCTCCATTTGCACCTTTAATAATTGTAAGAACAGTCTCTTTTAATTTATTTTAATATAGTTTAGAATTGACTAAGTACTCAGTTGCACCAGAATCAACGGTAAAATTCACTAAAACTTTTGAGTAGGAAGTTGAAACTCGATCACCATCGGATAAACGAGAAAACAAGAATGAAACGGTTACATCTTCAGATTTTTACTCACCTTTACTATTGCTGGATTTTTTATTTAGGGACTTATTTTTAGAATAATCACAGCCTTTATAATCATCAGTTTTAATTTTTTTGTGTTTATTGCCGTAATTCAATCCGTTTTTGCGCTTGTTATCGTAACTTCTGAAGTTGTGACTGTCTCTTTTATCTTTTCGACTGAGTATAAGATCCCAGCTTTTGTTATTATTGTTTCTTTTGTCATTTGATTAACCTCTGCATTTAGCATTATGCTCCATTACTCTTAGAAACAAAAGCTTGCAACTGCGGCATTGCTTTCTGCCATCTGTCCTTTGACAATCATAGGACTTATAGCCATGAGCATCACTCTTGAAGCATCGATCTCTATTCTGATTATGATCAGTCTCAGCCTTGTTTGTAGTCACCGGTCTCTGAGTTGATCTCTAGGTTGTTCGGCCGTTTTCAGCGTCTAGGAAATACTTTCTATGATCCTTATAATTTAGCAGTTCTTAATTGTTACTTTCTTTTACAAAATAAAGTATTTGCAGATCTTGAACCCAGCCAACAACGGTATTAAAGAAAGCGTCACACTTATTCTCTTCAGGCAAGGCTTGGTTATGTGCATTATTATTGAACTGACTTACTAAGTCTTTAAAACGGTTATAAGTTTGGGATGCAGTTTCCTTCGTGGGGTTATATTGAATTGTGTATAAATTCTTTCTTATAGCGTTAGTTGTCAAATTGAACTTGCTTCGTTTGATTTCTTTGATTCTCATTAAAAGTTGTATTGGGTCCTGAATATTGATACTTTTGATATAACAGTCTTCGCTAATCCTGTTTATCAGGATGCTGCACACGAGAATCTCATATTTTTCTGCTACTTCTTCTATTACGTAGGGTGGTGGTCTTATTGATTCGTCCGTAGTGTTAGCTAGGTCTTTAGCCAATAACTTAGACATGAGTTTGTCAAGTGGAGTATTTTCATCCAATTTAAAGTCGTATCTAATTAATGTTTTTTTATAGTATTCTCAATTTTTAGTCTCTCATAAGCTAAGTCACTAAAAAAGTATAATCAGTCGCATTTATAGTTTGTCTCTTGTTTGGTTCCGTGAAATCAAATTTGGAATCTACACCTCGCAATTGTTCATTCGCAGAATGAATGTTTGAATTTTTGATGTTTATCTGGTCGTTACTGTCTGTCTAGTGTCTGTTACCAGACGTGCTTGAGCCTAGTGCATTGAGCTTCCTCATGATTTCGCTGAGCATGCCTCTCTGCTTTGTAAGCTCCTCGGTCACAGCGTTCGATAAATCGTTGAATTTTTGGTCAGCATCTCCTCTGAAGGCTACCATTTCTGATCTTTCCTCATAATAGCATTTAGTCAATCTGTCTACCTTTTCATAGAGTTTATCATATTTCATGCTTAATACTGGGACATTAGAAACATTTTGATCGACTGAATTTGTTATATTTTCGCGATGATTACTTATCACTGTCGAACTAGTAACATATTTGTCCTTCTTGGGTGAGTATTAAAAAATAATTGGATGTTTTATAACCTGGTTTGACTTGATATGTAATAAATTTTTATAGGGAGTCCCAGTACTTTTAAGAACTATCGAGTCTGAAAGTCATCGTTATTCAGTCTCTCTCTGTCTCTGGACGTTCTCAGCCAATTTTGGGTATATTTTTTGTCCCATGCTTAATATTTTTCCACTAGATGTGCAAGCAGTCGCATCTACAGTCTCAGCAGCAGTCACTTCGACGGTCCCAGCAAACATCCCATTAGTGGTCTCTCTAATAGCCTCACCAACGGATCCAAAAATAGTTTTGTCAATAGTCACGCTAACGGTCCCAGAAATCGTCTCAGCAGTTGCTCCAACACTCCCATCATCCTTCGTGGATTTAATAAGATTTTCTAGGGATGCACGAGATTCTAGCGATCCGATCTCGATCAAGCTTTTGTTGTCAACCTTCAGAAGGTCAGAGGTGAACTTGATTCTGCCCAGTCTCGAAAAGATTTCTACCACCTTACTGAATTCCTAAATCTTAAATGCACTTTTCTCTGAAAGGAATTACAAATTTTAAAGTATATGTTGTCAGGCTCGGCTAAGTTCGACTAAATACAAGTCAAAACAAGCAGAGCGAAGTAAAAGCCTGGGAAACCGTACACAAAACTCCCGCCCCACCTATCGTGTTGATCAGACACGATGGCCAAGGATATAGTGAATAACCCATTAATTATTGCGAGGATGTTGTGTTGATCCTTAAGCAGAACGAGCTCACCTTGAAATTTGGCAGTGACTTTGCTTTTTGCATGCTTTCTGCCCACTTCGATTGCTTTCGCATACAATTTTGACACGATATCGAAGTCTTGTTTGTCCAGGTGCTTGTCTCCTCAAATTTTAGTACACAGTCACAATGTAATGAAAACACACCATTGTATGAATACATGCACATGTCTCAGAAAGCAACGCCACGCACGTACCCACGCGTATCTAGCCGAACACAGATATCGAGCAATGCACACACATGCACGGTGGAGTCTTGGAGACAAACAGATAGAGACCGAAAGAAAGAGAGAGAGGAAAATAGTTTGGGCCTGCGATAACGATCTAAGCTACGATTAAGTAGTGCCAACTAAGTATATGCGACAAGGCAGAACGTCTCTTGCCCCACACACACCCATTCCACAACGTCCGAAGCCAGCGCGCCAAGCGCGAGCAAGACCGCTCCCCATGCCCTCCCCCCTCACGACCGTGCCATTAATTATTCTTGCTAAACCTCGGCAAATTTCTTAAACACATTACGTGTTTTCAAGATGGAGTAGAATCTAAAAATAACAAAGACTTACCTTTGGCCCCCTCACCAGTCTCCACCTCTGGCTCCTTTCCCTCAGACGACAGGTTCAATGGCACCACGTCCGCCTCGACGTCCTCACCATTCTGCACACTTCCAGCATAGAAGGTCATGACATCGACCTCCAGGTGGCTCAGCTTCTCCTTGTAACTGGCCTCTCTTACCCACAGTCTTAGTCCTTCTTTCTCTTCTCTTCACATGCAGGCTTACCAGAAACGCACCAGCACAGTCACATGCACAAAATAAAAAAAACAACACAACAAATTATTGTTCGTGCAGTGGTCGCATGTCTGGGCCCATAACCTGATGGAATAGTGGCTTTGGCAGGGTGAGAATAATTGTAGTAGAGCGTGGTATTTTAAGTTAAAAAAAAATACTTGATTATGTGTTTAGTACAGAGAGCTGTTGGACACTGCTTGCCGCAGCCACTTAGCTAATGCAACGTAAATAGTTAGATAGCAGCGCCACCTATAACAAGTACGAACAAGGCGTGCGCGTTATTTCAAACGATTATTACTCCAACATTCATTTCTGTTTCAGGTGCAGTATTAATGGACAAATAGTCAGTGGCTTTATTAGCTCAAAGACGTCTTGAATTGCAAAATAAATTTTTTTGGCAGGTTTAAGAAAAAGTATAACCTATAAAATAGACATTTATATCTATGTAAGATAAGAGACCCAATTATAAAATTTCTTACAGCATTTCTAATTACAATTGACTTTAAGTTTAATAAAATATCTTATAAATTTAATTTATACTTAAAATAATAAATTAATGAATAAGTGTACATCATTTCGTGAAAACTTATCATGGAAAAGTTGAGCAGTTTGACCTTAACAGCATGACAGTCAGCACCTAGCACAATAGTAGAGCTCTGGTGAACAAACGAGTGCAGAGAGTGGGCCACTGCCTGCACCATACTAACTACTCCACTACCTAAGCTACGGTAAGCATCGGGCAGAAGAGCTTTCCCTTAGAGTTGTTGTTTTATTGAATTTTACCTTTAATTCAGCAGTGGTTGTTAGAAAATTTTTTAAAATTCTTTAATCATTTATTTACAACCACGGTAAGTATACTGAATTCACTTCATTTAAGGTCTTATGATGAATTGCTAAGTTTTCATGGTGGAGAGTGTTTCACGAATTAGGACTTTTACCGTATAGATCTTTTACATATTAGCCAAAATACAAAATTAAAAAAAAGTCTTATTCCATTAATAACTGCTAATTGTTTATTAAAACTATCTAATCTTTTATTGTTTTCATAAAAAATCAATAACCTTTTGTGATCATTAAGATATTATATGAAAAAAAATCAATACAAAGCTGGAACATTTTTATAAATGCTAGTGTCGTTTTTACATGTAGTACTAACAAATACTCTTAATCTTATTTTTTACAGCAAATGAAATGAGTTCTGCAAATAAAGAGACTATGAATAAAATACGTAAACAGAATAATACTAAATGTTGTAAGTTTCAATTTTTCCTGTGCAAGAAAAGAAACAAGTATTTGAAAACAATTGAAACGAAGGATCAGGCTAAAGAGTTTTTCAAGACTTATAACTGTTGTGTCTAACCAAATTACACTTTTTGAGAAACATCTTTCTTGAAACTAAGGTATGAAAAGAGTCAACTTTTTCAAAATCTTACCACAGAAGACACTGATTAAAACTCATTTTTCGTTTGGTTGTTGAAGCTGTACATAAGGTTCTTGCATACAATTATAAACTGTTACATTATCAATTCAGAAATCAAGCCCTTCCAAATGCTGGAACATACTGTCAAGTAGGTTGTTTTGTTCAAAATATCACTGGACCATGACTAAATTCAGACAATAATAAATTAGATGTAATTATCGAAACAATAAGGTCGCAGACTAATGTCGTTAATTATTTAGCTAAAAAATAGTGGATTTAAACTACAATCAGAAATCAGTACCATTTAGAAAAATATCTTCTTCTGCTGTACTTGACTTCTCAGAACTAACATTAGAAGAACTAGAACTTTTCTTAATGGGATCCAATTAATTACAGCAAGCTATTTTTTATTTAGGAGAAGTGCTTGAAGATAAGAATACTCTTCTTATAAGTTTCTCAAAAGCTGGTCCAGGTATTTTATGATTTGAAGTAAGATCTAGGCATGTTATTACAAGAACTTACAAATTTAATATTCATTACGATCTTAATAAGGACAACTGCAATAAGAGAATACTACTGCAGCTGTACTAATGGCCCATGAACAACTGAATGTTGCTCTCATGCTGCTGCACTTCTGTATCATTTATTATATGGCAGATACTTGTCGAACGTGATTCAACCTGCTAAAGTACTGACTTATCTATTTAACATTAATAACGTGTATCCAGTAATCAACGAGGACAGTAATGAAAATTAGAATTCTTAATTATTTGTAATGCAAAAAGGTATTTATATTTTTATCCAATTTAATGTTATACTGTTTAATTCGGCAAGGCTACTATAAAGTATTATTGCAACGCAAATGAAGGTGACTTTAGAAAAATTCACCGAAATCTGTAAAATATTCGATACGTGCATGCGTAGTATAAAACACCTTTAAACTTAAAATATCATTTCTAATGTAACTCAAGGCAAAGACTCACAACAAAAACCTAACGTGTTATTTACTATACCCCAACGATGGTGTGAAAATTTATGACAGATATTAAGATTCTGTAAGGTACAACCAGTGAACATTGCTTAAGCTTAATCAATAATTATTTTATTTTTGCTTTTTTTTTTAAGAAATAAGCTTATGAGGAAAAATGATAGCTTGAAATGTTGGTAATATCATTATTAACCTGCGAAAAGGGTATGGATGTTAAATTGTTGGGTATGCAGATACATTATAGTGGTAGAAATACGTAAGAATTTGCAATTCAATTACGTGTAATAAAAAGCTACATTTAAGGTCCCTTGAAGTCTAAATAACAGTTTTTTGCATTTTTGAACATGGTGCATCACTAAAAGAAATCTTCAATAGTACAATTTTAACTTATTATGTGACGCTCTTCAAAATAAGAAAATAGAATTATATGCAGGTATAATAAAACTAGGCCAAAAAAGTGTTTTTAATTTAAAATAATTTTTTATGAGGTTATGTTCAACTCTGTTTATTAGAAAAAAACTTTAACTAAAGATTAATAAAAAATTCTATGTTCATAAATTTTTTCTAATTTTGTTAATTATGATAACGCGAGAAAAATAATGAAATATTAGAAAGTGGTGTGTTTAAAGTCTCTTGGAGGCAAAATAACGGGTTTTTTGCATTTATGAACATGGTGCCTTACTGAAAAAAATCTCAAAAAATAAGTTTTCGACTAATTTTTAGATGATCTACAAGATGGGGAGTGAGAATTTTGTGTAGGTATTATAAAATCTGGCGAAAGTTACGGTTTTAGATTTTAATAACTTTTTTAGGGTTATGTTCACCTCCAATTACTGAAAAAAAACATTTAACTTAACACTTTTTTACGTCTTGTTATGTTTCTATCATTCTAATGATTCACAAAATCTAAAAAAATTTATAAGTATACCACTTTTTAATAAGTTTTAAGGTCCCTTGGAAGCAAAGTAACAAATTTTTGCAGTATTTTACATAGCAAACCACTGAGAAAAGTTTAAAGATATACGTTTTGATCTTTATCTTAGACGTTCTTCAAAATGAAAAAAATAAAATTTTGTGCAGGTATAGTAGAACCTGACCAAAATAGCGCTTTAAAAATGAAATAATTTTTTTCATGGTTATGTTCAACTTCAATAATTAGAAAAAAATCTCTTTTTAAAAGTTATTTAAAACCGTATAATTATCAAGTTTTACAGATTTTTTTATCAGAAATCCCTATCAGGACCCAAAAAATTTTTAAAACCTACAATCTAGTGGACCCTTTATTTTAAGCCCTTAAATATACTTCAATGCAAAAAAAAAAAGATAAAAACTAAGGCCATTTTATCCCCGAAGACAAAGAATACCCTTTGAAGAGCAGCTTGTGACGTGGCAAAATTTGCTTCACAATTTTTGCACGTCACTATCGATGCCCCTATTCTAAAACCAATTCGTGTTCCTAATGGGATCCTCGCATAACCGAAATTTTCAACACCACACACCCGACACACACCAAGGCCAGAAATGTAGCGTGCGTACAAGTGAATGTGATGATGTAAGTGTCGAAGCGTCAGCACGTAAGAATAATTCGGAAGGTAAGGTAGGGGCTAGATAAACCGTTTGCGCACAAGTAGGTGATTGGACGAGAGACAAGGTTATACCGACACAAGGATCAAGGAGTAGAGCGCGAAACGAAAAGGGCCAGTAGAGTTTTGACTGTCAAGAGAGAGAGCTGTCAAGCGCGAAGAGAGTGTCTGCGCCATTTTGCTTTCTCATTTTCGTGACCGGTACTCGAGACGAGCATCTCGTTGGCAATTCCTTTTTCCTAGGGCATACGCAGAAATCGGGAAGGGGTCAAGCTGTACGATGGAGAAACGCGACGAGTGTGTGCAGGAGCAGAAGTGACGGCACCCGAGGTACCGTGAGAGCGAGCGAGAAGAGAGGAGAAATAGGGCTGATCCAAGCCTGCTGGGCTCTGAGCACTGGTCGCCCCGCCGACGAGACGTCCTCCTCTGGCAACCCTAGCCAAGCCGAGAAGGAGGGGGCCTTACGCAGCTGGGGAGCAGGATCAAGGGACTCCGGGGCGTCAACTTCCCGGACCACCATTCACGACGACACAGCCGGCTCACTCGCCTGTGAGAGTCGAGTAGCTCAATTCAAGGTACCATGAATAGGCTAGTGGGGACACAAAAGGGGGGGAAAGACATCGAGAGTCGATAGTGAGGGTGAGAGTCACGAGACTGGGATAGGGAGCGTGGAGAGTGCGCCCCAGTCGGGCCTCCACCGAGACGTGGAGATAGGCATGTCAAGCCAGCGTGTGTGAGGGAGGGACAGGGACCAAGCTAGAGAGAGAGAGAGTAGAGTAGAGTAGAGTTAAGTAGAGCTTATTAGGCTAAGGACCAATGGTTTAAAGAAGCCTTGTAATGTATACATAGCTGTTTCAGACAGCTTACAGAGGTTTCATAAGGAGCGAGTCCTATTACATTTTGTTAGCAAGTAATATGACATACAGATGAGTAAATTGTTAGTTAGACAATAAATAATAATAATAATATTACTTAATAATAAGATAAATATAATGAAAACTATACGACGGAGATACCTGCTTACTGAAAGTGAGAGCGACCTCGAACGCGTAAGTGGGATCCCAAGAGTGGTGACAGAAAGGAAGAGAAACAGAGAAAAAAGGAAAGATGAGATTTACTCGGATAACAAAGCGGGAAGGAGAGAGGGGGAGCCAGTAGGCAGACATCCGACACAGAGGGGTAGGTCCCCAAGTATCCCAAGACACCAGCTTCAGAGAACAGGGCATCTGAGAACTGAACCCCGCTCTAATGTGACTTCGGCCGTAAAACAACTGAGAGACTGGGGATTCAAATTTTCGGGAGCCAAGGGTAGTGACCCTGCGACATTTTTAGATAACCTCAATGACTTTAGAGGTAGCTCAGATCTAATAGACGAACACATTTTAGGAGCACTACCTAGCGTTTTCTCCGACCATGCTACGCGCTGGTTTCGGGTCAAGAGAGAGTCCCTGACGACCTGGAAGGAGTTTAAGAGAGCGTTTGCCCTGCAGTTTGGGGAAGAGTTTGTGGAGGAGGATTTAAGATAAGACGTGTATGCTCGGACCCAAGGCAAAGGGGAGACAGTATCGGTGTTTTTGGCCAACTTGCAATCCATTGTCTCCAAGTTCAAACGCCCTCCGTCACTCCAGGAACAGGCAGATTGAGCCTACCGAAATCTACTCCCCGAATACCAGTGGGCGATGCAAGATAAGGTGATCAGCACGCTCGAGGATATTCAAGAGTATGAACAACGATGGGAGAGACAAAAGAATTTAAATAAAAAATATGTACCCCCTCCAGCTGCCAGCGCTATGCATGTGACCGGAACAGCGTACATAGCAGAGCGAACGCAGACCAAGGTATCGGAGATACATGAGGTAAAGGGAACGGTCACCGGCAATGCGGAGGCGACTTCAGAAAAGAAGAAGAAGCAGAATGCGACAAAGTCGAGTGGAGAGGTGCGAGGAGATACTTAGGTACCTAATTCCGAAGCGGCTACAGAAGCAATCGAGATAACCCTAACTTCTGCGGTTGCCATGCAAAAGTCAGGTGGGACGAATGGGACAGGAGGAAAAGGGAACGGGTGGACGAGTAACCCCGCATGGTGGCAACAAGCAGGACAAGGCAATTGTGCACCTAAAACGCAGGAGAACACTCAACCTAAACTAGGGAAGCTTGTGGAGGGAGTCACCGAGGACCCCTGTCTAGGAGCCTGCTTTAAGTGCCAGACGGTAGGGCATAGGAAGTCCGAGTGTCCAGAGACACTATGCTTTGCCTGTGGTCAGAAAAGGCACGAAGCGCGGGAATGCCCAAATAAATGGAACCAGGCTAGTCGTTCTTCCATCTCTTGCGGGATGTCAGAGGTGACGATCGCCACTTGTCCCAGGTGCAAACACATACGTGAGGCATTGGGAAACGAAACAGCGGGAGGTACGAAGTAAAAATCCCGCCACCTCCCGACAGTGTAGGACCAGGGAACGGAAAAGGGGGCGTACTTGGAGATAAGTCTAAACCATTGGTGGCTCGGGACAACCCCTTTACGGAAAAGAGTTGTGAATGCCAGATCCAAAACTCAGGCCAAACCGCCAAGAATAGACGAAAGCCTATTCTAGGAACCAAAGAGACGGGTAAATTAGATACGCCCAAAGCTAAGGAACGATATTACCTAACGGTGATGAGGACAAAGATTTACAGCACTTTTTGACACGGGAGCTCAGAGTTTGATCTTAGGACCACGTGGAACCGAAGTTTTTAAGAATCGCTTGAAACCTACGACCTTGGCTATGCAAAACGTTAATTGAGTAGACGAATTGGTAACGCGGATAGTTTCCCATCAAGAAGGTGTAGTAGGCGAAACTCGGCTGACCAAGCACGTCATTGATGTGCAGGGTACCCCGCCCATCAGACACCGACTCCAACGGATGTCACCTAAGATGCTGGAGATAGCGACCGAAGAAGTCCAGTGATTAGAAAAGGAAGGTGTCATTGAGAGGTCTAATAGTAACTATTCCAGCGCCCCTGTAATAATTCAGAAGCCCAATGGAACTTATAGGTTCTGTATAGACTATCGGGACCTTAATAAGGTGACCAAACGAGATGCCTACCCGCTTCCCAGCATGGACTCAGTACTAGACCGTCTCAGGAAGGCAAAGTACATATCCATGGTGGATCTGAGACGAGTGTACTATCAGATACTAATAAAAAGGACTAGTAGACGGTATACGGCCTTTTCTATGCTGGGATCAGGACTTTGGCACTTTCGGAGAATGCCCTTTGGTCTCACTAATGCGCCCATGACCTTCTGGAGGCTGATTGATCCTCTTTTCGGACCGGAACTCCAGCCCTCTGTTTTTGGGTATTTAGATAATATCATTATAGTCACCGACTCATTCAAAGAATATCTTTATTTCCTGGAATTAGTACTAACGAGACTTAAGAAGGCGAGACTAAAAGTGAAAGGGGAGAAATGCGAATTTTGTGTCTCAGAAATAACCTACCTAGACTACATTCAGATGAAAGAGGGTTAAGACCAGACCCTGTTAAAGCTCAACCAATTCTGGAATATCCGGCACCAACCAATATCCAGCAGCTACGACGTTTCTCGGGCATGGTCGGATGGTACTCCAGGTTCATAGACCGAGACTCGGATCTGAAGATACCCTTGACCCGGCTATTACGAAAAGGGCATGAGTGGACGTTGGACCCTGAGCAGCAAGAAGCATTCAACGAGCTTAAAACAGCGCTAACTTCGGCACCCGTGTTAGCGTGCCCGAATTTCGAGCTACCGTTTACGTTGCAAACTGACGCTCGCGATTACGCCTGAAAGCAGTGTTAACCCAGGAGGGACCAGACGGTGAACACCCCATCGTTTATGTGAGCCAAGCTTTGATACCTGCCGAGAAAAACTACTCCACGACGGAGAAAAAATGTCTTGCCATAGTTTGGGCGATTAACAAGCTGAGACCTCATTTGGAAGGATATGAATTTACAGTGATTACGGATCACAATTCTTTAAAATGGTTGTCTAACCTACCTGAACCGTCTGGGAGAGTGGCCAGGCGGATGATGGATCTGCAGCAGTGGGTTTTCAGGGTGGTCCATCGGAAGGGTGCCCTTAACAAGGTGCCAGAAACACTATCTCGCCTATATGAAGAGGAGATAAAAGAAAAGGTATCGCTCTGCAACTTGACCAATATTCAGGTCTATCGGTTTAGAAAAGACCCCTTGTTAGACCCCGTGCTCTTCAGAGAAGAAGGATGGAGGTTGGTAGTACCTAACGAATATCGAGAACAGGTGTTAGAGAGAGCGCACTGTACGCCCTCTGCGGGACACATGTGGGTTGAAAAGGCGTACGATCGAATTGCGAGGGAGTACTACTGGAAGGCTGTTTATTACGATGTGCGGAACTTTGTGCGGAGCGGCGAAATTTGTCAACGGTATAAGGTATCGCAGGCGGGCGCTCAAGGACTCATGGGGTCTAGGATAGTCGAACAACCCTGGACAGTAGTAGCCACCAACTGTATGAAGTTTCCTCCCAGCAAAAGCGGATTTAAACATCTGATAGTGTTCCACGACCTGTTCACCAGATGGATAGAATTAAAGCCACTGCAGAGGGCCAACGGTCGTTCAGTAGCTAGGGCCTTTAAGGAATTGGTACTCTTCCGTTGGGAGACCCCGATGTACTTCCTGACAGACAATGGGAAGGAGTTTAATAATCAACTTCTGTCAAAAACATTAGAGGAGTACGGAGTCAAACACTTGACTACCCCACCTTACTACGCCCAAGCTGACCCGGTCGAAAGGGACAATAGGACTCTTAAAACCATGATCGCATCATTCGTCAAGCTGGACCACCGAAATTGGGATCAACACCTCCACGAATTTTGACATGCGGTGAACACTGCCGTCCAAGCGACTACGAAGGTAACTCCAGCGTTTCTAAATTTTGGGCGGACTCCGAGACCGGTTTAGAGCTTGTGTAGACGAGTAGAGGGAGTAAAATTTTTACAGAGGCTTGACCCCCAGGACTGGAAGGATCGCCTAAAACGTCTAGACGCCTTACAGGACCTAGTCTGCCAACATATAGACAAAGCGCGTGAGAAACAGGAAAATCATTACAACCGCGGGAAGAAGGATGTGCAATTTCCTATTGGGACGCAAGTTCTAAGAAGGACGCACCCGTCATCCAATGCTGCTAAGAAATTCCTAGCTAAGTTACCGCCAAAATATTAGGGACCCTACGAAATATTAGAAATACGATCCCCCACGATATACATTCTGGGTGAGGGAGAGGGACCTTCTCGGAAGGTTAATAAGGCGCATGTGTCAAACCTGAAAAGATACATACCCCCCAGCTACTTCAGAGAGAAAGTACGTAGCGATAACATAATCTTCCAACTTATTAATTGTACCCCTGCTTGTTGTAGATTATATGGAGCAATAGACCTCGAGATCCAGCCAAATCGCAGAGGAAATGAGTGAGACCAGGACTGCAATGAGGGACCCAGTGGAGGACTGCATTGTCAAGATACTAATGCCAGAGCATGATTACATTGAGGTCCCCAGTGATGGACAATGTGGCTTACATGCTCTCAAGGCCTCCGCCGAAGCCCAAAGAGCGCTACCATCCATAGTCCAGGCCTTAAAAGACCTGGGATGAGACCAAGTGCCGCTAAATTGCCAGTGGACCGACGACGCATTGGGAGTGGTGTCAATCAAGGCGGGGCGGGGCATCGGTTAATCATTCTCAACCTGTCAATGCAGGAAGCTGCCAGCTTCGGGCCCCGCCTCCCCATATGCGATCTGTTTGTTGTATTTCGAGGCAAGAAATTGCACGGGCACTACAGAGGCGTGCGCATCCCCGGGAAACGGAAGACTCTGATGTTCCAAGTGGTTCACGCCCTCGATGTTGAACCCGAAACTACTATGGCTAAGATGGTCGCTCTGATCACCATACACAAACGGGCCCGTAGAGTGGAACAGGGGATGGCGCCACCTCGCAAAGAGGGCACAAAGAAAGAAGAGACTGGGCAGGCCACAACTCTACAAGAGACCCCGGTGACCCCAACGCAAGAGTTACTGCGGATGAAGATAGACGAGGACGATATTGGTACCATAGAGCCTATGGAGCAGGCCAAGATCAATAAGATGCTAGAGGATACGTCATCTGAGGGACCCCCTAGTCCTGTCGATGCGACTCAGACTCTTCCCCTGAAGACATCCGTGGGGATGTTGGCTCCGAAAATCCGAAGAGAGTGGCACCACGGGACCAACAAAGCCACCGAGTCAGTCAAGATCCCTGGGCGATGATTCCCAGGAATCCAAAGAGACCTCCTGGAAGGGCCCTTTGGGAGAACGGAAGTCTAACGCCAAGGAGACGCTCCTGATAACGCGAGCTGCTAAGGCACGTAAGGAGGTGCACTAGCTGAGGGTGCCGCTACCTAAGATACCGGAGCAGGACAAACTACGGGGGATTTTAGCCGTCGCTCTGAGCCAAACTCCGTCCCAGGAGACAAGTTCCAGAGGGGACGAGGAGATCTAGGAGACCGGAAGACGACTTTTACCGCTGGCTCGACCCCCTGTTGAATTGAAAGTTCCTCCAATGCCACCACCAAAAGAGAGCCCGAACCTTCAAGGAGATCAACAGGGTCTATTAATGGTACCAATCCCACCCAGAGCCGCCAACTCCACGAGATCTGAGGAAACCTTGTCCCGATCATCTCGCCTTCCAAGGAAACCGGAACTGATGACTCCCTGGGTCCCATGGAACACTCCTAAGCCAAGGAAAATGACAACAGTGCCGAGGCCTCCAGTAAACAGGGAAGGCCGTACCTATCTTGACAGAACGGCGTCGACTAATGACGAGGACACTACGTCGGATAGTAGTAGCGGTAAAATCCGAAAAGGTAAAAAGGGAGGCAAAAAGCTCTCCCAAAAGAAATAGAGAAGAGAGGAACTAGAGACACTGAAGTACGGAGACTACGTTTAAGGGAGTTCAAGGAAAAGTGAAGGCGACGCCCTCTCGAAGGCAGGGGAACTGGTAAGGAGGCATACCAGTCTTCGACTGGCAAACGCTACTACCTCAGTGGGTGAGGAACCTACGCTACTGGTCATACGTTCTGGAGTGTTGTATAACAACGTGCGCTCGAGACTCACCCCGAGCTTGATCCCATTCCAGGGGCCTGCTTCATAAGCCGTAAGAGAGGGCATGGTGCCAAAGCGTGTCAACAACCATGGACAGAGCATTGCATGAACTGTGGGCGTAGAAGGGTCAGCATGCAAATCTGTGCACGTTGCAGCGAGTGGTACCCTGAATATCGAAGTGGGTGAAAGATCCTCGACAGCTAGGGAAAGCCCACGGTACCGGTAAAAGCCCTTATGGCCAACTCTGCTGAGAGCCTCAAGGACTCTTATGATCCAAGGAATAGGTTGTTCCAATATCAACCGACCACCCCAGAAAAGGAAGACGTCCCAGATCTTCGGGAGCATTTTAACGAACGACTAGAGTGGACGAACCCAATAACCAACAGTCGGCGGTCGCGTCCAAGTGTGGGAGGTCAAGAGCTTCACGAAAACCGAACCACAGAACTAAACGAGTACCGAAGTCAAGGGTGGGAGAGTTGCGACAGGCCCAAAGAGTGACCACGTCAGTGAAAGCGACTCACTGAGAGCTTACAGGAGTACCCAAAGAAGCTGCGAAAAGATATCCGTCGGGGCACTTTCTAGGATCCTAAGCCGTAGTTAAAACTAGTGGGCCCAAGGGGGGAAGAGAGGGACACCGGCGGCATGAGAGTAGAAGGAGTTGGGACCAGACCATAAGGACAAATCTAGACGACAGAGAAAAGGAGGTAAAGAAATCATCTGTACACTCAGGTAATACAGAATAAAATATTGATTCATAACTAAGCGGCATATACCATGTAGTGAACGAGTAGAGGCGTCGATGGCACGAGATAGGCGTAAGAGCATCCAGAGAATGTCTAGCCTAGGGGGGGAGAGTTTGTGACGTAGCAAAATTTGCTTCACGATTTCTGCACGTCACTGTCGACGCCCCTATTCTAAAACCAATTCGTGTTCTAAATGAGATCCTCGCATAACCGAAATTTTTGTGTGTTTTGGAAACGACCAAGGGTAAGCCTGAGAAGGAGACACCCACCTAGACCAGAAATGTAGCGTGCGTACAAGTGAATGTGATAATGTAAGTGTCGAAGCGTCGGCACGTTAGAATGATCCGGAAAGTAAGGTAGGGGACAGATAAACCGTTTGCGCACAAGTAGGTGATCGGACGAGGAACATGGAGATACTGACACAAGGGTCATGGAGTAGAGCGCGAGACGGAAAGGGCAGAGGGAAAGGGCCAGTAGAGTTTTGACCATCGAGAGAGAAAGAGCTGTCGAGCGGGAAGAGAGCGTCTGCGCCATTTCGCTTTCTCGTTTTCGTGGCCGATACTCAAGACGAGAATCTCGTTGGCGATTCCTTTTTTTTAGGGCGTACGCAAAGATCGGGAAGGGGTCGAGCTGTACGATGGGAAAACGTGACGAGTGTGTGCAAGAGCGAAAGTGACGGCACCCAAGGTACCGTGAGAGCAAGCGAGAAGAGAGGAGAAATGGGGCTGATCCAAGCCTGCTGGGCCCTGAGCGCTGGTTGCCCCACTGACAAGACGTCCTGCTCTGGCAACCCTAGCCAAGCCGAGAAGGAGGGGGCCTCACGCAGCCGGGGAGCAGGATCAAGGGACTCCAGGGCGTCAACTTCCCGGACCACCATCCGTGACGACACAGCCGGCTCACTCGCCTGTGAGAGTCGAGTAGCTCAATTCAAGGTACTGTAAATAGGCTAGCGGGGACACTAGAAGGGAGGAAAGACATCGAGAGTCAATAGCGAGGGCGAGAGTCACGAGACTAGGATAGGGAGCGTGGAGAGTGCGCCCCGGTTGGGCCTTCACCGAGACGCGGAGACGGGCAAGTCGAGCCAGCGTGTGTGAGGGAGGGACAGAGACCGAGCGAGAGAAAGAGAGAGAGAGAGATAGTAAGAAAAGGGTGCGCGGAATCGAGAGCGAGTGAGTAGTCGCATAGCCATGGAGTAAGTGCGGGATGGATCGAGGGCCGGCGTCGAGACGCTGTGAATTGTAAGGCTCGTTTACGACTGTCTCCGGCCGCGACGGCAATCCACGCCCGGGACCTATAGGTTGCACCAAACGTGAATGTGGGGGTGTGTAGGTACGGACAGTTAACCACGCCGAGGGGACCTGGTCCCAAACCGAGAGTAGCATGAGAGAAGAAGAAGGTATAAAGGCGCGTGGGTGTGTGTGCGTGTAAGCGGGCCAGCGTGGCTCTCTGAGGGCACCACTGGCGTTGTGGTTGCAATCGAGGGCTTGCATCGTGGCATCGGGACTGAGAGAGGTGTACGTGAAGTGATTGTAGATAGCGGTTATGTTTATTTAAATAAATCTATAAAATAAAGTCAACATCGCTCTTTGTTGTTCATTTGCCCCAGACGCGAATCTCCTTTTGAGACAGGTCCAGTGAAGGGGCGAGTAGGATGAGCGTCGTGGAGCAGAGACGTACGAGAGAAAATAATTTCGATAATTTTTTCTCCAACAGTAAGTCACCTTGGGGAATATAAAAGATACGTTATAAGCTTGTTGCTATAAAAATAATGCGCACTGATATTTTCATTAAAAACCAATATATATAGGATTAGGTGTCTCGGAACTGTCTAAAACACTTGTGTATCCATTTTATTATGATTTGACGAGAAGTCAAATAGTCAAATTAGAGATCAGTGCAAACTTACGTAAGCCAACACTTATATTTTAATATATGAAATAACAAATAAAAGTCTCTATTATATGACGTATTAAAATGTCAGACAATTTAGCACATGGGACAATCCTATTAACAATGACTTTAATATGCCCCGTGAAAACTCTTTAGCACGGGCTACGACAATCCTTAAAAATTACATAAAAAGTCTGACTGAAAATTTGAGCATCACTCAAGAGCAGAAAATTATAAGATCGCATTATCATCAGCTATTTGCTAAAACAGAAATGAAAGTTCCTATACATGCACTCAACGTCAAACGGTTTTTGCAACCTAGTTATATAGATACTTAACCATGGGGTCATTACAGCATAGTGGAAATAGAATCATCTAATAAGAGGAAAAAATCAACAGAAAAAGTAGCCAATGAGGTAGAAGAAGGTGCAAAGACTATTTCTGTATTGGATCCCTCAAAAATAGACAGAACACTAGCAGATGACGCTTTAGCTAAACCGTTGGTTCTATATAAGGAGTTGTATTAACCCAGCAAGCTTATTTTACACACTAGTAGAGGTCCAAGTAAGGTTTAACTGAATCAATAACAGCTGATATCACCTTCAAGTAAACCATCAAGTAAAAGATTTAAATACAGTCAAGGTAACATATTTTCATAGCAAATATTTGTGCATATTTACACGGCATATGTAATGTATAAATATTTTCTGGTAACTTCCATGTTTTTCTATTTTCATTAAAGATAAATGCAATAGTGTAACACTGAACAAAATTGCTTACAGTGTTTTTCTTTCAACTGAAACGTTTCGAATTAAATTCCAGATTGAAACTACATGGTGCTAAAACTAAGAAAAATTTATACTAAATTTAAACTTATAATAGTTGCAGAACTTGACGATGACTCTCAAATTTTTCTGAAGACTACAATAAGTTTAACTATAATCAAAAACATTTTATATTAAATGATTAGATGCTGTGAATAAATTTTAATTATTTATAGTATGAAACTAGAAGAGCATCATATTTTTTCAAGTATAATGTAAAAAAGTCAAAAAGTAAATTACAATTTTTTCTTAAGTTCCAGTAATTATTCAAAACATCCTTTCTATATAACTTTTTTTATTATCACTTTATACATATAACAGTTTTATTACTTTTAAACTTACGGTTATTTAATGTATCTTAGTTATTTATTCGTCTAACTATTGTGACCTTTTCTATGAGGTTACGACTTCCTTTTCTTTGAGTATAACCCCGGTTAATTTGTGGTAGTAACAATCGGCTAAGAATATTATCTGTACCAAGGAAACTCTAAGATTAGGAACCAACATACAAACAATGATTGTGTTTATATGTCGGAGGGCGGGTTCGTGGCCCTGTGTAAAAGAGCGAAATTGCTCAAATTGCCGATTATATACAATACTTAAAAATATTTATTATCAAGTTTCAAAATTTATCTGTTGAATAATCAATTAATTCCTGCACCATATACAGCAATTGTTCATTGATTATTACTTTATTGAGTTCTCCTGAATATTTCCTTGATTTAATCAATTTAATAATTTAATATCTTTTTCAACTTATTTAATATTCTTCTAATCTAATATCTTTTTTATTGTATTCCTGTCCCTTTTTGGGGTTCAGATAATATTCTAAGTTTATTAAATGATTTCAAATCTTAACAGCTATTTTCTAGTTTTTATCTTAAACTATAAAAAGGAACTCGCAATCTTATATGGAGGGGAAGGTTTGCTTAAATAAGTACAATCAATTTATTTTTAATTATCTTATATTTATTCAATCATATGATTCTAAGGAAATTATATCTTAAATTTTTACATGTATTAATTTTATTTGAGTGATCGCAATTTTTTACGTTAATAATAAAAAACAATATATACTATACTCGACAATTCACTTAAAATTTATCCGCTTTTTTAATAGAAAATTTTACAAAAATGACAATTTGAATTTTCCCTCTTTAGTTTCTCTGCTTGAACACGTTAGGTTAGACTAATGCGAAATTTTATTACAACCGCGGAAAGTTAGTGTTAGGTAACTACCTATCCGACCAAGTCACGTAAGGTTAGGTCGTTCTCAGGGCCCTTGGGTGTCTTGAGCACTGCTCAAGTCATCAACCCAGGAACTTCGCCTAAGAACGTGATCGCTAACCCTAGTGCCTCGACTACTTGGGGATGCGTCGTCTCCACGCTTAAAGCGGTCGAGCACCGAAAGTCCAAGTAGGTACCGGTTAGTGGAAGTGTTACCTTGGTGATGGTGTACAAACTTACTTTTCAGCTATCGGCCTTCGTACTTCGTCTCTTCCTCTCTTCGTCTCTTTCTCTCCCTTCGTGCTCGTCGCGGTATGGTACCGGTGCACGGGAAAGTTCCAGGTCTGGGTGAGCAACGGATATACCGCGTCCCAGGGTCGCTGGAAGATGAACTCCCTTTGCATTGCGCAATGGTGCCTTTTATGCTAACGTTATTTCCTTTTGAGTAGCAGGTTTTCCCTTCTTTGGGTGAACGCGCTCTAGCGTTTTCTTAACGTACTAGACGCACATTCCCCGCGCGCGGCGTTCAAATTTGAATTTGAAAATAGGAATTTTTTTATAAAATGAAATATATGTATGTACAAAAAAATTTGAATTGTCTATTAGACGGATTTTTTATTATAAGAAAATACAATAAATAAAGGAATATAAGTATAAATGTAAAGCGTGTATTATAAATTCTAGATCGTAGAAGTGCCCCCTTGCAAGGTATGTATCAAGATGTTTTGTTTTCGGCAGTTCTCTCTCGAAAAAACCTCCAAAAATAGACTGATTTTTCAGACAATACGTCGTTGGATTTGTTTCTGTTACTTGCGTGATTGTAAATAATTCTGTCAAGCAATTTGGTGCATAAAACTTTTCCAATACTTGTTTTTTCTTGCTTATGCGTACTTTATCCCTAATTCGAAATTTTGGCTCACTACTATTTTTACATATTTTATTAAACTTTTTTAAGACCTAAACTTTATTTTAAGCTGTAACAGCTTTTGGCTTCAAACAATTCACTGCTGGGAAGAATCAGCTAATTTGTCAGCTGATTAATCAGCTGATTTTTGATGCCAAATTATCAGCTGATTTTTCGCACTTTAAGGTTTTACCAATGACATAATGATATTCCATTAAAAAGTTTAAGCAAACAACTCAGAAAAAAAAATACTGTCAGAGCCAACAAAAAATGAGAACAAGAGATCACGATAAATATAAAGTTCATGCTGAACCAAAAGTCCTACACGAGTAAAAAAATACAAGTCCAAATTAGGCAAAAACTTACTTTCGGAATTTTAAATTCGTGAATTACAAACAATTTTTAAATGATAAAGGTATCTCTGAATTTAATCTTTTTAAAATTCATAAAGAAAAGAAAAGAAGTCCCACTGCACCAAAAAAATACAAGTCCTGTTGCAGCAAAAAATACAAGTCCTGACGGGCAAAAACTGAATTTGAAAATTCAAAATTCGTGCACAATAATAAACAAAAATATTTAAAATATCTTGAAAGTCAATTTTTTTTTTTTTAATTAAAAAAAAAAGTTTCGCTACAGAAAGAATAACAAGTCCGTTTGCAGCAAAAAAACACAAGTTCTAAAGGGCGAAAGATTAATTAAAAAATTTAACATTCGTGCATAACATTGAACATAAGAATATTACAGAAATTTTAAAATTCAATTTTTTTTTTTTTTTTAAGAAAAAAAAAGTTTCGCTACGGCAAAAATACAAGTTTTATTGCAGCGGGAAAATACAAGTCCTGACAAGTAGAGAACTAAGTTTAAAAATTAAAAGTTCATGCATGACAAGTTAAATAAAACTATTTTAAAATATTTATAAATGCAATTAAATTTTTTTTTTGTAAAAATAAAAGTCTTTTTACCTCAAAAATACGAGTCCCATTGCAGAGAAAACATTCAAGTTCTGATAAATAAGAAACTCAAATTAAAAATTTTTAATTTGAGCTACGAAAGAAGTTTTAGGATAATTATAGTATATTAATATTTCACTTTTTTTTTTTTCTTCTTAAAAAATAATATAAGTCCCACTGCACCAAAAAAATACATGTCTCATTGAAGCGTAAAACTTAAAGTTCTGACAGGCAAAAACTTATAAAAAAATTCGAAACTCGTAGATAATAATTAACAAACAAATTTTCAAAATATCTTAAAATTCAAATTTTTTTTTTTTTTTTTTTTTTTTAAGTTTTGCTACAGCAAAAA
Source organism: Copidosoma floridanum (assembly GCF_036245765.1). NCBI lineage: Eukaryota > Metazoa > Arthropoda > Insecta > Hymenoptera > Encyrtidae > Copidosoma > Copidosoma floridanum. The sequence goes on along the minus strand of NW_028321944.1, from coordinate 33,387 downwards.
TTACAAGTCCCATTGCTGCGACAAAAGACAAGTTCTGACAATCAGAGAATTAATTAAAAAATTTGAAAGTCGTAGATTATAACAATCATGAAAATATTTAAGTTGTTTCGGGATTTAATTTTTTTTTTTTTTATATAAAAAAAAAAATGTTTCGCTACAGCAAAAATACAAGTCCCATTGAAGCAGAACAATACAAGTCCTGGAGAGTAAAAAACTGAGTTAAAAAATTGAAAGTTCGTGCATGACAAGTTAGATGAAATTATTTAAAAATATCTTAAAATGCAACTAAAATATTTTTTATTAAAAAAAAGTCTCTTAACGGGAAAAATACAAGTCCCATTGCAGCAGAAAAATACAAGTCCTGACGAACAAAAAAACAATTTAGAAATTCGGATTTCGTGCAGAATAATAAACATAAAAATATTTGAAATATCTTAAAATTCAATTTTACTTTTTTTTTTTATTGAAAAAAAAAAATTTGCTACAGTAAGAATTACGTTTGGTAATTAAAAGTGATGAGTGATCTGTTGCGGGCAAAACGTAAGAAAATAAATAAATTTAAGTAAAGTGTACTTGAATTTTCTTGCGTTGATTTATTCACCAGAGGGCACTGATATATACAAACAAATCAGTAGGAATAACAAGTCCGTTTGCAGCGAAGAAATACAAGTTCTGACAAGCAAAAAATCAATTTTAAAATTTAAAATTCGTGCAAAATAATCAACATAAACATGTTTCAAATAACTGAAAATTAGGATTTTTTTTTTTTATTAAAGAAAAAATGTTTTGCTACAGCAAAAATACAAGTTCCATTGCAGCAAAAAAAAAAAAGTCCTGACGGGCAAAATCTAAATTAAAAAATTTTAAATTCATGCAGAATAATAAACATAAAAATATTCAAAATATCTTGAAATTTAATTTTTTCTTTTTTTCTTATAAGAAAAAGAAATTTCACTACAGCAAGAATAAAAAAATCATTTGCAGCAGAAAAATACAAGTTCTGTCAGGCAGAAAATCAATTAAAAAATTTTATTTTCTTGCAGAATAATTAACATTCAAATATTAAAAATATCTAAAAATTTGAATTTTTTTTTTTTTAAAAAAAAAACATGTTTTGCTACGCTAAAATACAAGTCCTATTGCAGAAAAATAATATAAGTGTTGACGGGCAAAAGTTCCATTCAAAAGTTTAAAATTCGTGCAAAATAATAAACATAAAAATATTTAAAATATATTTAAATCAATTTTTTTTTTTTTTTTCTCATTAAAAAAAGTTATGCTACAGCAATGATAACAAGTCTATTTGCAGCATAAAAATACAAGTTCTGACGAGCAAAAACTTAATTGGAAAAATCAAAATTCATGCAGAGTAATAGACATAAAAATATTTAAAACATCTTGAAATTAAATTTTTGTTTTTATCTTATTAAAAAAAAGTTTTACCACAGCAAGAATAACAAGTTTATTTGCAGCGGGAAAATACAAGTTTAGTCAGGCAAAAAATCGGTCGAAATATTTAAAATTTCTGCAGAATTATTAACATAAAAAAATTTAAAACATCCAAAAATTAAAATTTTTTTTTTTTTTTATTAAAAAAACCTGTTATACTACGCAAAATTACAAATTTCATTGCAACAAAAAAAAACAAGTGTTGACGAGAAAAAACTCAATTAAAAAATTTGAAATTCTTGGAAAATAATAAACAAAAATCTTCAAAATATCTTAAAATCCAATTTTTTTTTTTTTTTTTTTTATTGGAAAAAAAAGGTCTAATGCAGCAGAATAATACAAAATCTAAATGGCAAAAAAAAAAATTTTAATTCTAAAATTCGTGAAAAAAATCAACACAAGAATTTTAAAAATATCTTGAAATTTAATTTTTTTTTTTTTTTTTATTGAAAAAAAAAGATTTGCTACAGCAAGAATAACGAGTCCGTTTGCAGCATTAATATACTAGTTCTGAAGGGCAAAAAATTGAATTTTAAATTTCAAATTCGTGCATAACAATAAGCATGAAAATTTTTCAGACATTTTTAAATTCAATTTATTTTTTTTTTTTCAAAAAAAAAGTTTCGCAACATCAGAATACAAGTCCCGTTGCTGCAGAAAAATACAAGTCCTGACGAGTAAAGAAATCTGTTAAAAAATTAAGAGTTTGTGCATGACAAATAAAATAAAATTATCAAAAAATATCAAAAAATGCAATTAAATTTTTTTTTTATTAGAAAAAAAGGCTCTTTACCTCAAAAATACAAGTCCTATTGCAAAGAAAACATTCGAGTCCTACTTAAAGAATAACTTAAATTTAAAATATTCAATTTAAGCTACAAAAGCTGTTTAAAAATAAATATAATATTTAAAAATTGTATTTTTTTGTTTTTTTTTTTTGAAAAAATAGAAGTCCCACTTTACTGAAATAATACAAGTCCCATTGCAGCGAAAAAACTAAAGTCCTGACAGGCAAAAACCTAATTGAAAAATTCAAAATTTGTGGATGATAATCAACATAAAATAATTTTAAATATCTTGAAATTCAATTATTTTTCTTTGGCTTATCAAAACAGAAAGTTTTGCTACAGCAAAAATTACAAGTCCCATTGCTGCGACAAGAGACAAGTTCTGACAATCAGAGAATTGATTAAAAAATTTGAAAGTCGTAGATTATAACAATCATAAAAATATTTAAGTTGTTTCGGGATTTAATTTTTTTTTTTTTTTATATAAAAAAAAAAATGTTTCGCTACAGCAAAAATACAAGTCCCATTGAAGCAGAGCAATACAAGTCCTGGAGAGTAAAAAACTGAGTTAAAAAATTGAAAGTTTGTGCATGACAAGTTAAATGAAATTATTTAAAAATATCTTAAAATGCAACTAAAATATTTTTTATTAAAAAAAATTTTCTTTACGGGAAAAATACAAGTCCCATTGCAGCAGAAAAATACAAGTCCTGACGAACAAAAAAACAATATAGAAATTCGGATTTCGTGCAGAATAATAAACATAAAAATATTTGAAATATCTTAAAATTCAATTTTTCTTTTTTTTTTTATTGAAAAAAAAAAATTTGCTACAGTAAGAGTTACATTTGGTAATTAAAAGAGATCAGTGATCCGTTGCGGGCGAAATGTGAGAAAATAAATAAATACAAGTAAAGTGTACTTGAATTTTCTTGCAGTGATTTATTTACCAGAGGGCACTGATATATACTAACAAATCAGTAGAAATAACAAGTCTGTTTGCAGCGAAAAAATACAAGTTCTGACAAGCAAAAAATCAATTTTAAAATTTATAATTCGTGCAAAATAATCAACATAAACATATTTCAAATAACTGAAAATAAGGATTTTTTTTTTTTATTAAAGAAAAAATGTATTGCTACAGCAAAAATACAAGTTCCATTGCAGCAAAAAAAAAAAAAGTCCTGGCGGGCAAAAACTTAATTGAAAAATTTAAAATTCATGCAGAATAATAAACATAAATTTATTCAAAATATCTTGAAAATTAGTTTTTTCTTTTTTTCTTATAAGAAAACAAAATTTCACTATAGCAAGAATAATAAGTTCATTTGCAGCAGAAAAATACAAGTTTTGTCAGGCAGAATATCAATTAAAAAATTTTTAATTCTTGCAGAATAATTAACATTTAAATATTAAAAATATCTAAAAATTTTAATTTTCTTTTTTTTAAAAAAAAAACATGTTTTGCTATGCTAAAATACAAGTCCTATTGCAGAGAAAAAATACAAGTGTTGACGGGCAAAAACTCCATTCAAAAGTTTAAAATTCTCGCAAAATAATAAACATAAAAAATATTTAAAATATATTTAAATCAATTTTTCTTTTTTTTTTTTACATTAAAAAAAGTTATGCTACAGCAATGATAACAAGTCTATTTGGAGCATAAAAATACAAGTTCTGACGAGCAAAAACTTAATTGGAAAATTCAAAATTCATGCAGATCAATAAACATAATAATACTTAAAATATCTTTAAATTTAATTTTTTTTTCTCCTTATTAAAAAAAAGTTTCATTTCAAAAAGAATAACAAGTTTATTTGCAGCGGAAAAAAACAAGTTCTGTCAGGCAGGAAATTATTGAAAAAAATTTAAAACTCGTGCAGGATAAATACAATAAAAATATTAAATATAACCAAAAATATCAATTTTTGTTTTTTGTATAGAAAAAAAATGTTTTACTATGCAAAAATACAAGTTCCAGTGCAGCAAGAAAATACAAGTGTTGACGGGCAAAAACTCAATTTAAAAGTTCGAAATTCTTGCAAAATAATAAACATAAAAATATTTAAAATATCTTGAAATTTAATTTTTTGTCTTTTTCATTGAAAAAAAAAGTCTCGCTACAGCAAAAATAACAACTCTATTTGCAGCAAAAAAATACAAGTTCTATCAGGCAAGAACTTATTTGAAAAATTCGAAATTCATGCAGAGTAATAGACATAAGAATATTTCAAACATCTTGAAATTAAATTTTTGTTTTTATCTTATTAAAAAAAAGTTTTACCACAGCAAGAATAACAAGTTTATTTGCAGCGGGAAAATACAAGTTTAGTCAGGCAAAAAATCGGTCGAAATATTTAAAATTTCTGCAGGATAATTAACATATAAAAATTTTAAACATCCAAAAACTTAAATTTTTTTTTTTTTTTATGAAAAAAACCTGTTATACTACGCAAAAATACAAGTTTTATTGCAGAAAAAAAATACAAGTGTTGACGAGAAAAAACTCAATTCAAAAATTTGAAATTCTTGGAAAATAATAAACAAAAATCTTCGAAATATCTTAAAATCCAATTTTTTTTTTTTTTTTATTGGAAAAAAAAGGTCTAATGCAGCAGTATAATACAAAATCTAAAGGGCAAAAAAAAAATTTTAATTCTAAAATTCGTTAAAAAAATCAACACAAAAATATTTAAAATATCTTGAAATTTAATTTTTTTTTTTTTTTTTATTGAAAAAAAAAGATTTGCTACAGCAAGAATAACGAATCCGTTTGCAGCATTAAAATACTAGTTCTGAAGGGCAAAAAATTAAATTTTAAATTTCAAATTCGTGCATAACAATAAGCATGAAAATTTTTCAGACATTTTTGAATTTAATTTATTTTTTTTTTTTTTCAAAAAAAAAGTTTCGCAACATCAGAATACAAGTCCCGTTGCTGCAGAAAAATACAAGTCCTGACGAGTAAAAAAATCTGTTAAAAAATTAAGAGTTTGTGCATGACAAATAAAATAAAATTATCAAAAAATATCAAAAAATGCAATTAAATTTTTTTTTTATTAGAAAAAAAGGCTCTTTACCTCAAAAATACAAGTTCTATTGCAAAGAAAACATTCGAGTCCTAATTAAAGAATAACTTAAATTTAAAATATTAAATTTAAGCTACAAAAGCTGCTTAAAGATAAATATAATATTTAAAAATTGTATTTTTTTGTTTTTTTTTTTTGAAAAAATAGAAGTCCCACTTTACTGAAATAATACAAGTCCCATTGCAGCGAAAAAACTTAAGTCCTGACAGGCAAAAACCTAATTGAAAAATTCAAAATTTGTGGATGATAATCAACATAAAATAATTTTAAATATCCTGAAATTCAATTATTTTTCTTTGGCTTATTAAAACAAAAAGTTTTGCTACAGCGAAAATTACAAGTCCTATTGCTGCGACAAAAGACAAGTTCTGACAATCAGAGAATTGATTAAAAAATTTGAAAGTCGTGGACTATAACAATCATAAAAATATTTAAGTTGTTTCGGGATTTAATTTTTTTTTTTTTTTTATAAAAAAAAAAATGTTTCGCTACAGCAAAAATACAAGTCCCATTGAAGCGGAACAATACAAGTCCTGGAGAGTAAAAAACTGAGTTAAAAAATTAAAAGTTCGTGCATGACAAGTTAGATGAAATTATTTGAAAATATCTTAAAATGCAACTAAAATATTTTTTATTAAAAAAAAGTCTCTTTACGGGAAAAATACAAGTCCCATTGCAGCAGAAAAATACAAGTCCTGACGAACAAAAAAACAATTTAGAAATTCGGATTTCGTGCAGAATAATAAACATAAAAATATTTGAAATATCTTAAAATTCAATTTTTCTTTTTTTTTTTATTGAAAAAAAAAAAATTTGCTACAGTAAGAATTACATTTGGTAATTAAAAAAGATCAGTGATCCGTTGCAGGCGAAATGTAAGAAAATAAATAAATACAAGTAAAGTGTACTTGAATTTTCTTGCAGTGATTTATTTCCAGAGGGCACTGATATATACTAACAAATTAGTAGAAATAACAAGTCTGTTTGCAGCGAAAAAATACAAGTTCTGACAAGCAAAAAATCAATTTTAAAATTTATAATTCGTGCAAAATAATCAACATAAACATATTTCAAATAACTGAAAATTAAGATTTTTTTTTTTTATTAAAGAAAAAATGTATTGCTACAGCAAAAATACAAGTTCCATCGCAGCAAAAAAAAAAAAAGTCCTGACGGGCAAAAACTCAATTGAAAAATTTAAAATTCATGCAGAATAATAAACATAAATTTATTCAAAATATCTTGAAATTTAATTTTTTCTTTTTTTCTTATAAGAAAACAAAATTTTACTACAGCAAGAATAATAAGTTCATTTGCAGCAGAAAAATACAAGTTTTGTCAGGCAGAATATCAATTAAAAAATTTTAAATTCTTGCAGAATAATTAACATTTAAATATTAAAAATATCTATAATTTTAATTTTCTTTTTTTTTAAAAAAAAACATGTTTTGCTATGCTAAAATACAAGTCCTATTGCAGAGAAAAAATACAAGTGTTAACGGGCAAAAACTCCATTCAAAAGTTTAAAATTCGTGCAAAATAATAAACATAAAAATATTTAAAGTACATTTAAATCAACTTTTTTTTTTTTTTTCTCATTAAAAAAAGTTATGCTACAGCAATGATAACAAGTCTATTTGCAGCATAAAAATACAAGTCCTGACGAGCAAAAACTTAATTGGAAAATTCGAAATTCATGCAGATCAATAAACATTAAAATATTTAAAATATCTTTGAATTTAATTTTTTTTTTCTCGTTATTAAAAAAAAGTTTCATTTCAAAAAGAATAACAAGTTTATTTGCAGCGAAAAAATACAAGTTCTGTCAGGCAGAAAATTAATCAAAAAATTTAAAACTCGAGCAGGATAATTACCATAAAAATATTTAATATATTCAAAAATATTGATTTTTGTTTTTTTCATAAAAAAAAATGTTTTACTATGCAAAAATACAAGTTCCAGTGCAGCAAAAAAATACAAGTGTTGACGGGCGAAGACTCAATTTAAAAGTTCGAAATTCTTGCAAAATAATAAATATAAAAATATTCAAAATATCTTAAAATCTAATTTTTTTTCTTTTTTATTGAAAAAAAAAAGTCTCGCTACAGCAAAAATAACAACTCTATTTGCAGCAAAAAAATAAAAAGTTCTAACGGGCAAAAACTTATTTAAGAAATTCGAAATTCATGCAGAGTAATAGACATAAAAATATTTAAAAAATCTTTGAATTAAATTTTTGTTTACATCTTATTAAAAAAAAGTTTTACCACAGCAAGAATAACAAGTTAATTTGCAGCGGAAAGATACAAGTTTAGTCAGGCAAAAAATCGGTCGAAAATGTTGAAATTTCTGCAGGATAATTAACATAAAAGAATTTAAAACATCCAAAAATTAAAATTTTTTTTTTTTTTTATTAGAAAAAAAGGCTCTTTACCTCAAAAATACAAGTCCTATTGCAAAAAAAAACATTCGAGTCCTCATAAAAGAAAAACTTAAATTTAAAATTTTTAATTTAAGCTACAAAAGCTGTTTAAGGATAAATATAATATCTCAAAATTGTATTTTTTTGTTTTTTTTTTTATTAAGAAACATAGAAGTCCCACTTTACTGAAATACTACAAGTCCCATTGCAGCGAAAAAACTAAAGTCCTGACAGGCATGAACCTAATTAGAAAATTTAAAATTTGTAGATGATAATCAACATTAAATAATTTTAAATATCTTGAAATTCAATTTTTTTCTTTGGCCTATTAAAACAAAAAGTTTTGCTACAGCGAAAATTACAAGTCCCATTGCTGCGAGAGAAGACAAGTTCTGACAATCAAAGAATTGATTAAAAAATTTAAAAGTCGTAATTTATAACAATCATGAAAATATTTTAGTTGTTTTGGAATTTAATTTTTTTTTTTTTTTATAAAAAAAAAAATGTTTCGCTACAGCAAAAATACAAGTCCCATTGGAGCGAAACAATACAAGTCCTGGAGAGTAAAAAACTGAGTTAAAAAATTAAAAGTTCGTGCATGACAAGTTAGATGAAATTATTTGAAAATATCTTAAAATGCAACTAAATTATTTTTTATTAAAAAAAAGTCTCTTTACGGGAAAAATACAAGTCCCATTGCAGCAGAAAAATACAAGTCCTGACGAACAAAAAAACAATTTTGAAATTCGGATTACGTGCAGAATAATAAACATAAAAATATTTGAAATATCTTAAAATTCAATTTTTCTTTTTTTTTTTATTGAAAAAAAAAAATTTGCTACAGTAAGAATTACATTTGGTAATTAAAAAAGATCAGTGATCCGTTGCAGGCGAAATGTAAGAAAATAAATAAATACAAGTAAAGTGTACTTGAATTTTCTTGCAGTGATTTATTTACCAGAGGGCACTGATATATACTAACAAATCAGTAGAAATAACAAGTCTGTTTGCAGCGAAAAAAAAAAAGTTCTGACAAGCAAAAAATCAATTTTAAAATTTATAATTCGTGCAAAATAATCAACATAAACATATTTCAAATAACTGACAATTAAGATTTTTTTTTTTTATTAAAGAAAAAATGTTTTGCTACAGCAGAAATACAAGTTCCATTGCAGCAAAAAAAAAAAAAGTCCTGACGGGCAAAAACTCAATTGAAAAATTTTAAATTCATGCAGAATAATAAACATAAATTTATTCAAAATATCTTATAATTTAATTTTTTCTTTTTTTCTTATAAGAAAAAGAAATTCCACTACAGCAAGAATAAAAAGTTCATTTTGCAGCAGAAAAATACAAGTTCTGTCAGGCAGAATATCAATTAAAAAATTTTTAATTCTTGCAGAATAATTAACATTCAAATATTAAAAATATCTAAAAATTTTAATTTTCTTTTTTTAAAAAAAAAAACATGTTTCGCTATGCTAAAATACAATTTCTATTGCAGAGAAAAAATACAAGTGTTGACGGGCAAAAACTCCATTCAAAAGTTTAAAATTCTCGCAAAATAATAAACATAAAAATATTTAAAATATATTTAAATCAATTTTTCTTTTTTTTTTCACATTAAAAAAAGTTATGCTACAGCAATGATAACAAGTCTATTTGGAGCATAAAAATACAAGTTCTGACGAGCAAAAACTTAATTGGAAAATTCAAAATTCATGCAGATCAATCAACATAATAATACTTAAAATATCTTTGAATTTAATTTTTTTTTCTCCTTATTAAAAAAAAGTTTCATTTCAAAAAGAATAACAAGTTTTTTTGCAGCGAAAAAATACAAGTTCTGTCAGGCAGGAAATTATTAAAAAAATTTAAAACTCGTGCAGGATAATTACAATCAAAATATTAAATATATCCAAAAATATTAATTTTTGTTTTTTGTATAGAAAAAAAATGTTTTACTATGCAAAAATACAAGTTCCAGTGCAGCAAGAAAATACAAGTGTTGACGGGCAAAAACTCAATTTAAAAGTTCGAAATTCTTGCAAAATAATAAACATAAAAATATTTAAAATATCTTGAAATTTAATTTTTTGTCTTTTTTATTGAAAAAAAAAGTCTTGCTACAGCAAAAATAACAACTCTATTTGCAGCAAAAAAATACAAGTTCTAACAGGCAAGAACTTATTTAAAAAATTCGAAATTCATGCAGAGTAATAGACATAAAAATATTTAAAACATCTTGAAATTAAATTTTTGTTTTTATCTTATTAAAAAAAAGTTTTACCACAGCAAGAATAACAAGTTTATTTGCAGCGGGAAAATACAAGTTTAGTCAGGCAAAAAATCGGTCAAAATATTTAAAATTTCTGCAGGATAATTAACATAAAAAAATTTAAAACATCCAATTACTTAAATTTTTTTTTTTTTTTATGAAAAAAACCTGTTATACTACGCAAAAATACAAGTTTCATTGCAGCAAAAGAATACAAGTGTTGACGAGAAAAAACTCAATTAAAAAATTTGAAATTCTCGGAAAATAATATACAAAAATCTTCGAAATATCTTAAAATCCAATTTTTTTTTTTTTTTTTTATTGGAAAAAAAAGGTCTAATGCAGCAGAATAATACAAAATCTAAAGGGCAAAAAAAAAATTTTAATTCTAAAATTCGTGAAAAAAATCAACACAAAAATTTTAAAAATATCTTGAAATTTAATTTTTTTTTTTTTTTTTTATTGAAAAAAAAAAAATTGCTACAGCAAGAATAACGAGTCCGTTTGCAGCATTAAAATACTAGTTCTGAAGGGCAAAAAATTGAATTTTAAATTTCAAATTCGTGCATAACAATAAACATGAAAATTTTCCAGACATTTTTAAATTCAATTTATTTTTTTTTTTTCAAAAAAAAAGTTTCGCAACATCAGAATACAAGTCCCGTTGCTGCAGAAAAATACAAGTCCTGACGAGTAAAGAAATCTGTTAAAAAATTAAGAGTTTGTGCATGACAAATAAAATAAAATTATCAAAAAATATCAGAAAATGCAATTAAATTTTTTTTTATTAGAAAAAAAGGCTCTTTACCTCAAAAATACAAGTCCTATTGCAAAGGAAACATTCGAGTCCTAATTAAAGAATAACTTAAATTTAAAATATTCGATTTAAGCTACAAAAGCTGTTTAAAAATAAATATAATATTTAAAAATTGTATTTTCTTGTTTTTTTTTTATTGAAAAACATAGAAGTCCCACTTCACTGAAAAACTACAAGTCCCATTGCAGCGAAAAAACTAAAGTCCTAACAGGCAAAAACCTAATTGAAAAATTAAAAATTTGTGGATGATAATCAACATAAAATAATTTTAAATATCTTGAAATTCAATTATTTTTCTTTGGCTTATCAAAACAAAGAGTTTTGCTACAGCAAAAATTACAAGTCCCATTGCTGCGACAAAAGACAAGTTCTGACAATCAGAGAATTGATTAAAAAATTTGAAAGTCGTAGATTATAACAATCATAAAAATATTTAAGTTGTTTCGATATTTAATTTTTTTTTTTCTTATATAACAAAAAAAAATGTTTCGCTACAGCAAAAATACAAGTCCCATTGAAGCAAAACAATACAAGTCCTGGAGAGTAAAAAACTGAGATAAAAAATTGAAAGTTCGTGCATGACAAGTTAGATGAAATTATTTAAAAATATCTTAAAATGCAACTAAAATATTTTTTATTAAAAAAAAGTCTCTTAACGGGAAAAATACAAGTCCCATTGCAGCAGAAAAATACAAGTCCTGACGAACAAAAAAACAATTTAGAAATTCGGATTTCGTGCAGAATAATAAACATAAAAATATTTGAAATATCTTGAAATTCAATTTTTCTTTTTTTTTTTATTGAAAAAAAAAAATTTGCTACAGTAAGAATTACATTTGGTAATTAAAAGAGATCAGTGATCCGTTGCGGGCGAAATGTAAGAAAATAAATAAATACAAGTAAAATGTACTTGAATTTTCTTGCAGTGATTTATTTACCAGAGGGCACTGATATATACTAACAAATCAGTAGAAATAACAAGTCTGTTTGCAGCGAAAAAATACAAGTTCTGACAAGCAAAAAATCAATTTTAAAATTTATAATTCGTGAAAAATAATCAACATAAACATATTTCAAATAACTGAAAATTAGGATTTTTTTTTTTTATTAAAGAAAAAATGTATTGCTACAGCAAAAATACAAGTTCCATTGCAGCAAAAAAAAAAAAAGTCCTGACGGGCAAAAACTCAATTGAAAAATTTAAAATTCATGCAGAATAATAAACATAAATTTATTCAAAATATCTTGAAATTCAATTTTTTCTTTTTTTCTTATAAGAAAACAAAATTTCACTACAGCAAGAATAATAAGTTCATTTGCAGCAGAAAAATACAAGTTTTGTCAGGCAGAATATCAATTAAAAAATTTTAAATTCTTGCAGAATAATTAACATTTAAATATTAAAAATATCTATAATTTTGATTTTCTTTTTTTTTAAAAAAAAACATGTTTTGCTATCCTAAAATACAAGTCCTATTGCAGAGAAAAAATACAAGTGTTGACGGGCAAAAACTCCATTCAAAAGTTTAAAATTCGTGCAAAATAATAAACATAAAAATATTTAAAGTACATTTAAATCAACTTTTTTTTTTTTTTCTCATTAAAAAAAGTTATGCTACAGCAATGATAACAAGTCTATTTGCAGCATAAAAATACAAGTCCTGACGAGCAAAAACTTAATTGGAAAATTCGAAATTCATGCAGATCAATAAACATTAAAATATTTAAAATATCTTTGAATTTAATTTTTTTTTTCTCCTTATTAAAAAAAAGTTTCATTTCAAAAAGAATAACAAGTTTATTTGCAGCGAAAAAATACAAGTTCTGTCAGGCAGAAAATTAATCAAAAAATTTAAAACTCGAGCAGGATAATTACCATAAATATATTTAATATATTCAAAAATATTGATTTTTGTTTTTTTCATAAAAAAAAATGTTTTACTATGCAAAAATACAAGTTCCAGTGCAGCAAAAAAATACAAGTGTTGACGGGCGAAGACTCAATTTAAAAGTTCGAAATTCTTGCAAAATAATAAATATAAAAATATTCAAAATATCTTAAAATCTAATTTTTTTTCTTTTTTATTAAAAAAAAAAAGTCTCGCTACAGCAAAAATAACAACTCTATTTGCAGCAAAAAAATACAAGTTCTAACGGGCAAAAACTTATTTAAGAAATTCGAAATTCATGCAGAGTAATAGACATAAAAATATTTAAAAAATCTTGGAATTAAATTTTTGTTTACATCTTATTAAAAAAAAGTTTTACCACAGCAAGAATAACAAGTTAATTTGCAGCGGAAAGATACAAGTTTAGTCAGGCAAAAAATCGGTCGAAAATGTTGAAATTTCTGCAGGATAATTAACATAAAAGAATTTAAAACATCCAAAAATTTAAATTTTTTTTTTTTTTTAATAGAAAAAAAGGCTCTTTACCTCAAAAATACAAGTGCCATTGCAAAAAAAAACATTCGAGTCCTCATAAAAGAATAACTTAAATTTAAAATTTTTAATTTAAGCTACAAAAGCTGTTTAAGGATAAATATAGTATCTCAAAATTGTATTTTCTTGTTTTTTTTTTATTGAAAAACATAGAAGTCCCACTTCACTGAAAAACTACAAGTCCCATTGCAGCGAAAAAACTAAAGTCCTGACAGGCATGAACCTAATTAAAAAATTTAAAATTTGTAGATGATAATCAACATTAATTAATTTTAAATATCTTGAAATTCAATTTTTTTCTTTGGCCTATTAAAACAAAAAGTTTTGCTACAGCGAAAATTACAAGTCCCATTGCTGCGAGAGAAGACAAGTTCTGACAATCAAAGAATTGATTAAAAAATTTAAAAGTCGTAATTTATAACAATCATGAAAATATTTTAGTTGTTTCGGAATTTAATTTTTTTTTTTTTTTTATAAAAAAAAAATGTTTCGCTACAGCAAAAATACAAGTCCCATTGAAGCGGAACAATACAAGTCCTTGAGAGTGAAAAACTGAGTTTGAAGATTAAAAGTTCGTGCATGACAAGTAAGATGAAATTATTTAAAAATATCTTAAAATGCAACTAAATTATTTTTTTTTAAAAAAAAAGTCTCTTTACGGCAAAAATACAAGTCCCATTGCAGCAGAAAAATACAAGTCCTGACGAACGAAAAAACAATTTAGAAATTTGGATTTTGTGCAAAATAATAAACATATAAATTTATTAAATTATCTTAAAATTCAATTTTTCTTTTTTTTTTCATTGAAAAAAAAAGTTTTGCTACAGTAAGAATTACATTTGGTAATTAAAAGTGATCAGTGATCCGTTGCGGGCGAAATGTAAGTAAATAAATAAATACAAGTAAAGTGTACTTGATTTTTTTTGCGTTGATTTATTCACCAGAGGGCACTGATATATACTAACAAATCAGTAGGAATAACAAGTCCGTTTGCAGCGAAAAAATACAAGTTCTGACAAGCAAAAAATTAATTTTGAAATTTAAAATTCGTGCAGAATAATCAACATAAACATATTTCATATAACTGAACATTGAGATTTTTTTTTTTTATCGAAGAAAAAATGTTTTGCTACAGCAAAAAAAAAAGTTCCATTGCAGAAAAAATAAAAAAGTCCTGATGGGCAAAAACTCAATTGAAAAATTTAAAATTTATGCAGAATGATAAACATAAAAATATTCAAAATACTTTTAAATTTAATTTTTTTTTTTTTTTCTTATGAGAAAAAAAAATTTCACTACAGCAAGAATAAAAAGTTCATTTGCAGCAGAAAAATACAAGTTTTGTCAGGCAAAAAATCAATTAAAAAACTTTAAATTCTTGCAGAATAATGAACATTAAAATATTAAAAATATCCATATATTTAAATTTTCTTTTTTTAAAAAAAAAAACATGTTTTGCTATGCAAAAATACAAGTCTCATTGCAAAGGAAAAATACAAGTGTTGACGGGCAAAAACTTAATTTAAAAGTTTAAAATTCGTGCAACATAATAAACATAAAAATATTTAAAATATCTTTAAACCTAATTTTTTTTTTTTTTTCATTAAAAAAAGTTATGCTACAGCAATGATAACATCCTATTTGCAGCTTAAAAATACAAGTTCTGACGAGCAAAAACTTAATTGAAAAATTCGAAATTCATGCAGGATAATAAACATAAAAATATTCAAAATATCTTTGAATTTAATTTTTTTTTCCTCCTTATTAAATAAAGTTTCATTTCAAAAAGAATAACAAGTTTATTTGCAGCGAAAAAATACAAGTTCTGTCAGGCAGAAAATCGATCAGAAAATTTAAAACTCGTGGAAAAAAATTACAATAAAAATATTCAATATATCAAAAAATATTAATTTTTGTTTTTTTTATGAAAAAAACCTGTTATACTACGCAAAAATACAAGTTTCATTGCAGCAAAAATATTTAAGTGTTGACGGGAAAAAACTCAATTCAAAAGTTTGAAATTCTTGCAAAATAATAAACAAAAATATTTGAAATATCTTAAAATCCATTTTTTTTTTTTTTTTTTTCAATTGAAAAAAACAAGTCTAATGCAGCAGAAAAATACAAAATCTAAAGGGAGAAAAAAAAAATTTTAATCTAAAATTTGTGCAAAAAAATCAACATAAAAATATTAAAAATATCTTAAAATTTAATTTTTTTTTTTTTTTTTTTTAAAAAAAAAGATTTGCTACAGCAAGAATAACAAGTCCGTTTGCAGCATTAAAATACTAGTTCTGAAGGGCAAAAAATTAAATTTAGAATTTTAAATTCGTGCATAACAATAAGCATGAAAATTTTCCAGACATTTTGAAATTAAATTTATTTTTTTTTTTCCAGAAAAAAAGTTTCGCAACATCAAAATACAAGTCCCGTTGATGCAGGAAAATACAAGTTCTGACGAGTGAAGAAATCTGATCAAAAATTACGAGTTTGTGCATGACAACTTAAATAAAATTATCAAAAAATATTAAAAATGCAATTAAATTTTTTTTTATTAGAAAAAAAGGCTCTTTACCTCAAAAATACAAGTCCCATTGCAAAGAAAACATTCGAGTCCTAATAGAAGAATAACTTAAATTTAAAATTTTTAATTAAAGCTACAAAAGCTGTTTTAAGATAAATATAATATCTCAAAATTGTATTTTTTTGTTTTTTTTTTATTGAGAAAAATAGAAGTCCTACTTTACTGAAATAATACAAGTCCCATTGCAGCTTGAAAACTAAAGTCCTGACAGGCAAAAACCTAATTGAAAAATTCAAAATTTGTGGATGATAATCATCATAAAGTAATTTTAAATATCTTGAAATTCAATTTTTTTCTTTGGCTTATTAAAACAAAAAGTTTTTCTACAGCGAAAATTACAAGTTCCATTGCTGCAAAAAAAGACAAGTTCTGACAATTAAAGAATTGATTAAAAAATTTGAAAGTCGTAGATTTTAACAATCATAAATATATTTTAGTTGTTTTAGAATTTAATTTTTTTTTATTTTATAAAAAAAAAAATGTTTCGCTACAGCAAAAATACAAGTCCTATTGCAGCGGAAAAATACAAGTTTTGACAGGCAAAAAATTGAATTAGGAATTTCAAATTCGTGTAAAATAATTTACATAAAAATATTTAAAATATCGGAAAATTCGAACTTTTTTTTTTATAACAACAAAATGTTTTGCTATGCAAAAATACAAGTCTTATTGCAGCGAAAAAATACAAGTCTTGACGGGCAAATACTTAGTTTTAAAATCCAGAATTTGTGCAGAATATTACTTATTAAAATATTTGAAAATATCCTAATATCCAATTTTTTTTTTTTCTCAAAAAAAGAAAATTTTGCTACAGCAAAAACAACAAGTTTGTTTGCAGGAAAAAAATACAAGTTCTGACGGGCAAAAAAAAATTTAAGAATTTTAAATTTGAGCAGAATAATTAACATAAAAAAATATTTAAATCAACTTGAGATTCATTTTTTTTTTTTTTTTTTTGTTTTGCTACAGCAAGCATAACTTGTCCGTCTGCAGCGGAAAAATACAAGTTCTTAAGGGCAAAAAATCAATTTCAAAATTTAAAATTTGTGTATAACAATAAACATGAAAATATTTAAGATATTTAAAAATTTAATTTTTTTTTGTTTCTTAAGAAAAAAAAAATTTCGCTACGGCATTAATACAAGTACCATTGCTGCGAAAAAATACAAGTACTGACAAGTGAAGAACTAAGCTTAAAAATTGAAAGTACGAGCGTGACAAGTTGAATAAAATTATTTCTTAATATCTAAAAATGCAATTTATTTTTATTTATTAAAAAAAAGTTTTTCTACAGCAAAAATACAAGTTTCATTTGAGCAAAAAAGTAGAAGTCCTGACAGGCAAAATATCAATTTGAAAGTCCTAAATTTATGCAGAATAATAAACATAAGAATAATTAAAATATCTTAAATTCAATCATTTTTTTCTTTTTTATTGAAAAAAAAGTTTCACTACAGTAAAAATAACAAATTGCATTGCAGCGGAAAAATAAAACTTCTGACGGGAAAAGAAAAATTAAAAAATTTGAAAATCGTGTATAAAAATAATCTTTAAAATATTTAAAACGATTTTATATATGATTTTTTTTTTTTTTTTTTAAAAAAAAAAGTTTCGCTAGAGCAAAAATTAGGTTCCGTTACGGAGAAAAAATACAAGTTCTAATAAGTGAAAAACTTAGTTTTAAAATTGACAGTTCGTGCGTGACAAGTAAAACAGAATAATTTAAAATATTAGAAATTAGATTAAATTTTTTTTATTAAAAAAAAAATCTCTAAACCTTAAAAATACAAGTCCTATTGCAAAAAAAACATTTAAGTCTTAATAAAAGAATAACTCAAATTCAAAATTTTAAGTTTAAGATAAAAAAGCAGTTTTAAGATTATTATAATGTCTTAAGATTCAATTTTTTTTTTTTTTTTTAATAACAAAATTAGAAGTCCCACTGCATTGAAAAAATGCAAGTCTTATTGCAGCGTGATAATTATAGTCCTAACAGGCAAAAACTGTTTTCGAAAATTTAAAATTTGTTGATAATAATCAACATAAAGTTATTTAAAATATCTTGAAATTTAATGTTTTTTTTTTCTCAATTAAGAAAAAAAAAGTTTCACTACAGCAAAAATTACAAGTCTCATTGCATCAAAAAAAGACAAGTTCTGACAAGCAAAAAGTTAATTTAAAAATTCAGAATTCCATTACAGCAAAAACACAAAACCCATTGCAGCGAAACAATACAAGTTCTGACGATAAAAAAATAAGTTTAAAAATAGAAAGTTTGTGCATGACAAGTTAAATACAATCATTTTGTGATATCTAAAAATGCATTCAATTTTTATTCTTAAAAAAAAAGTCTCTCAACAGCAGAAAATACGAGTTTTAATTTAGCAAAAAAGTACAAGTTCTGACAGGCAAAATATCAATTTACAAATCTGAGATTCGTGCATACTAATAAACATAAAAATATTTAAGATATCTTAAAATTTAATTTTTTTTTCTTTTTATCAAAAACAAAAGTTTTGCTACAGCAAAAATAACAAGTCCGTCTGCGGCAAAAAATTCAAGTTTTGTAGGGCAAAAAATTAATTTAAAAATTCAAAATTTGTGTGTAACAATAAACATAAAAATACTCGAGTAATTTTTCAATTTATTTTTTTTTTTTAAGAACGAAGTTAAAAAATTAAAAGTACGTGCATGACAAGTTAAATAAAATTATTTCTTAATATCTAAAAATGCAATTTATTTTTATTTATTAAGAAAAAGTCTCTCTACAGCAAAAATACAAGTTCTATTTTAGCAAAAAAGTAAAAGTCCTGACGGGCAAAATATCAATTTGAAAATCCAAAATTCGTGCAGAATAATTAACATAAAAATATTAAAAATATCTTAAATTCAATCTTTTTTTCTGTTTTAATTAAACAAAAAAAATTTTTGCTACAGCAAAAATAATAAATCTCATTGCAGCGGAAAAATAAAGCTTCTGACAGGCAAAAAAAATTGAAAAATTCAATATTCGTGAATAACAATAATTATAAAATGGTAAAAATATCTTGAAATCAAGACTTTTTTTTTTATTAAAACAAAAAGAATTGCTACAGCAAAAATACAAGTACCATTGCAGAGAAAAAATTCAAGTCCTTATGGGCGAAAAACTAATTTAACAATTTGAAATTCTTGCATCATAATTAACATAAAAATATTGAAGATATTTTGTAATTTTAATCTTTTTTTTTTTTATAAAAAAAAAAAATTTCACTACAGCTAAAAAAAAAGTCCTATTGCCGCAAAAAAATAAAAGTCCTGACGAGCAAAAAACTGAGTTTGAAAATTAAAAATTCGCGCATGACAAGATTTATAAAATTCTTTTGAAATATTTAAAAATGCAATTATATTTTTTCTTGATAAAAACAAAATGTTTAGCTACAGCAAAAATACAAGTCCCATCGCAGCGAAAAAGTAGAAGTCCTTACGTGCACAAACTTAATTTAAAAATTTAAAATTTGTGCAAAATAATAGACATAAAATATTCAAAATATCTTGAACTTCAAATTTTTTTTTTTAATTAAAAAAAAAGTTTTGATACAGCAAGAATAACAAGACCGTCTGCAGCGAAAAAATACAAGTTCTGGAGGGCAAAAAAATTAATTTTAAAATTCGATATTCGTGTATTACAATAAACATAAAAATATTTAAGATATTTTTAAAATTAAAGTTTTTTTTTTTTTTCAAGAAAACAAAAGTTTTGCTACGGCAAAAGTACAAGTCCCATTTTTGCGAGAAAATACAAGTCCTGACGGGTGAAGAACTAAATTTAAAAATTAAAAGTTCGTGCATGACAAGTTTAATAAAATTATTTTAAAATATGTTAAAATGCAATCAAATTCTTTTCTACTACAAAAAAGTATCTCTACAGCAAAAATACACGTTCTATTGCAGCAAAGGAAAGCAAGTCCTGACAGGTAAAAAATTTATTTTAAAAATTAAAATTTATGCAGAACAATAAACATTTAAGTATTCGAAATATCTCAAAATTCAAATTAAAAAAAAAAAAAAAAAAAAAATTTTTGCTACAGCAAAAATTCAACTCTTATTGCAGAGAAAACATTTAAGCCCTGACGAAAAAAAAAAAACACGATTTTAAAATTGTAAATTTAAGCTACAAGAACAATTTTCAGATAATTATGATATCTAAAAATTTCATTTTTTTTAATAATTTTATGAAGAAAAAAGAAGTCACACTGCACCGAAAAAATACAAGTCCCATTGCAGCTAAAAAATACAAGTCCTGACATGCAAAAACTTAGTTAAAAAATTTAAAATTCGTGCAAAATGATAAACATAAGAATATTCAAAATATCTTAAATTCGATTTTTTTTCACTTTTTTATAAAAAAAAAAAAGCTTCGTTACAGCAAAAATAACAAGTCTTATTGCAGCGGGAAGGTAAAAATTCTGACGTGCAAAAATAAATTGAATAATTCAAAATTCGTGCATACTTTACACTTTAAAATATTTAAGATATCTTGAAATTTAATTCTTTTTTAAGAAAAAAAAAAAAAAAAACAGTTTCTCTACAGCAAAAATACAAGTCCCATTGCGGCGGAAAAAAACAAGTACTAATAAGTAAAAAACTAAAGTTTAAAATTTACAGTTCAAGCGTGACAAGTCAAACAAAATTATTTTAAAATATCTTATAATAAAACAAAATTTATAATTTAAGCTACAGAAGCAGTTTTAAAATAATTGAAATATCTGAGAATTAAATTTTTTTTTTCTTTCTTTTAAGGAAAATAGAAGTCCCACTGCATTGAAAAAATACAAGTCTCATTGCAGCGTAATAATTTTAGTCCTGACAGGCAAAATCTTCATTTAAAAATTTATAATTTGTGGATGATAATCAACATAAACATATTTTTAATATCTTTAAATTTAATTTTTTTTTTTTTCAATTAAAAAAAAAAGTTTTGCTACAGCAGAAATTACAAGTCTTATTGCAGCGAAAAAAAAAGAGTTCTGAAAAGCAAAAAATTATTTTAAAAATTCGAAATTTGTGGATAATAATAAACATAAATATATTTGATTTATTTTAAAATTCAATTTTTTTTTTTTTTCCAAAAAAAATAATTTGCTACAGCAAGAATACAAATCTCATTGCAGCGGAAAAATAACAGTCCTGACAGGCAAAAACTCAGTTTAAAAATTGAGAATTCGTGCAGAATAATCGACATTAAAATATTTCAAATATCTGAATATTTTTTTTTTTTTTGTCAAAAATAAAAGATGTTTTGCTATGCAAAAATACAAGTCTTATTGCAGCAGAGAAATACAAGTCCTGACAGGCAGAAACTCAGTTTAAGAATTTAAAATTTGTGCAGAAATTGCTTATAAAAATATTAAAAATATCTTGATATTCA
The DNA here is from genome assembly GCF_036245765.1 of Copidosoma floridanum. Lineage (NCBI taxonomy): Eukaryota > Metazoa > Arthropoda > Insecta > Hymenoptera > Encyrtidae > Copidosoma > Copidosoma floridanum. The sequence goes on along the minus strand of NW_028321944.1, from coordinate 12,109 downwards.
ATTATTTACTTTTTTTATTAAAAAAAAAAAGTTTTGATACAGCAAAAATAACAAGACCGTCTGCTGCGGAAAAATACAAGTTCTGAAGGGCACAAAATCAATTTTAAAATTCGATATTCGTGTATAACAATAAACATAAAAATATTTAAGATATTTTAAAATTTAATTATTTTTTTTTTTTCGAGAAAAAAAAAGTTTTGCTACGGCAAAAATACAAGTCCCATTTTTGCGAGAAAATACAAGTCCTGACGAGTGGAGAAATAAATTTAAAAATTAAAAGTTCGTGCATGACAAGTTGAATAAAAGTATTTTAAAATATCTTAAAATGCAATTGAATTTTTTTTTACTACAAAAAAGTATCTCTACAGCAAAAATACACGTTCTATTGCAGCAAAGGAAAACAAGTCTTTACAGGCAGGAAATCAATTGTAAAATTTAAAATTAATGCAGAATAAAAATTATAAAAATATACTTAATATTTTAAAATTTAAATTTACAGAAAAAAAAGAAAAGGTTTCGCAACAGCAAAAATACAAGTCTTATTGCAGAGAAAACATTTAAGCCTTGATGAAAAAAAAACACAATTTTAAAATTGTAAATTTAAGCTACAAGAACAACTTTTAGTTAATTATGATATCAAAAAATTTTATTTTTTTTTCTGATTTCATTAAGAAAAAAAAGTCCCACTGCACCGAAAAAATACAAGTCCCATTGCAGCGAAAAAACACAAGTCCTGACGAAAGAAACTCAATTTAAAAATTCAAAATTCGTGCAGAATGATAAACATAAGAATTTTTAAGGTATCCTGAATTCAAGTTTCCTTTACTTTTTTATTAAAAAAAAAAAGCTTCGTTACAGCAAAAATAAGTCTTATTGCAGCGGGAAAAAAAAAGTTCTGACGGGCAAAAAGAAATTGAAAAATTCGAAATTTGTGCATACTTCAAACTTTGAAATACTTAAGATATCTTTAATTTTAATTCTTTAAAAAAAAAAAAAAAAAAAAACAGTTTCTCTACAGCAAAAATACAAGTCCCATTGACGAAAAAAAAAAAGTACAAATAAGTAAAAAACTAAGTTTTAAAATTTACAGTTCAAGATAGACAAGTTGAACAAAATTATTTTAAAATATCTTAAAATAAAATAAAATTTTTTTTTTTATTAAAAAAAAAGTCTTTTCACTTAAAAAATACAAGTCCCATTAAAGAGAGAACATTTAAGTCCTGATAAATGATAAAAGAATAACTCGAATTCAAAATTTTGAATTTAAGCTACAAAAGCAGTTTTAGGATAATTATAATATCTCAGAATTCAATTTTTTTTTTCTATTAAGAAAAGTAGAAGTTCCACTGCATTATAAAAATACAAGTTTCATTGCAGCGTGATAATTTTAGTCCTGACAGGCAAAATCTTTATTTAGAAGTTTAAAATTTGTGGATGATAATTAACATAAGAATTTTTTAAATATCTTTAAATCCAATTTTTTATTTTTAATTGAAAAAAAAAATTTTTGCTACAGCAAAAATTACAAGTCTTATTGTAGCAAAAAAAGATAAGTTCTGAAAAGCAAAAAACTATTTTAAAAATTAAAAATTTGTGGATGATAATAAACATTAATATATTCAATTTATTTTAAAATTCATTTTTTTTTTTTTTTTTTTTTTTTTAATGTTTTGCTACAGCAAGAATACAAGTCTCATTGCAGCAAAAAATTAAAAGTCCTGACAGGCAAAAACTCAGTTTAGGAATTTAAAATTTGTGCAGAATAATCAACATAAAAATATTTGAAGTATCTTGAAATTTAATTTTCTTTTTTTATTGAAAAAAAAGTTTTGCTACAGCAAGAATTACAAGTCCGTTTGCAGCAAGAAAATGCAAGTTCTAAAGGACTAAAAATTATTCTAAAATTTTACAATTCGTGCATAACACAAAACATAAAAATATAACAGGTATTTCAAAATTCAATTATTTTTTTTTTTTTTTTTAAGAAAAAAAAGTTTCGCTACTTTAAAAATACAAGATTTATTGCTGCGAAAAAATACATGTCCTAACAAGTAAAAAACTAAGTTTAAAAATTGAAAGTTCGTGCATAACAAGTTAAATAAAATTATTTTAAAATGTCTTAAAATGCAATTAAATTTTTTTTTATTAAAAAAAAAGTCTCTCTACAGCCAAAATACAAGTTCCATTGCAGCAGAAAAATACAAAACCTGACAGGCAGAAAATCAATTTAGAAAATTAAAATTTGTGCAGAATAATCTACTTTAAAATATTTGAAACATCTTAAACTTTAAAATTCTCAAGAATAAAAAAAAAAAAAAACCTTTTACTACAGCAAAAATTCAAGTCTTATTTTAGAGAAAACATTCAAGTCCTGTAAAAAGAAGAACTCAATTATAAAATTTTAAATTTAAGCTACAAAAACATTTTCCAAATATTTATAATATCGTAAAATTTTATTTTTTTTTATTTTTATCAAGAAAAAAAGTAATCCCACTGCACCGAAAAAATACAAGTCCCATTAAAGCCAAAAAGTACAAGTTCTCGCCAGATTAACTCAATTTAAAAATTTAAAATTTGTGCAGAATAATAAACATAAGAATATTTTAAATATCTTGAATTCAATTTTTTTTCCTTTTTTATTGAAAAAAAAAATGTTTTGCCACAGCAACAATACAAGTCTCATTGCGGCGAAAAAAAACAAGTACAAATGAGTAAAAAACTAAGTTTCAAAATTCACAGTTCAAGCGTGACAAGTTAAACAAAATTATTTTGAAATATCTTGAAATAAAATAAAATTTTTTTTTATCAAAAAAAAAGTCTCTTTACTTAAAAAATACAAGTCCCATTGAAGAGAAAACATTTAAGTCTTGATAAAAGAATAACTCGAATTCAAAATTCCGAATTCCAGCTACAAAAGCAGTTTTAAGATAATTATATCTCAGAATTCAATTTTTTTTTTTTCTATTAAGAAAAATAGAAGTCCCACTGCATTAAAAAAATACAAGTCTCATTGCAGCGTGATAATTTTAGTCCTGACAGGCAAAATCTCTATTTAAAAATTTAAAATTTGTGAATGATAATTAACATAAACATACTTTAAATGTCTTTAAATTCAACTTTTTTTTTTTTCAATTGAAAAAAAAATGTTTTGCTACAGCAAAAATTACAAGTCTTATTGGAGCGAAAAAAGATAAGTTCTGAAAAGCAAAAAACTATTTTAAAAGTTCTAAATTTGTGGATAATAATAAACATAAATATATTCGATTCATTTTAAAATTAATTTTTTTTTTTTTTTTTTTTAAATGTTTTGCTACAGCAAGAATACAAGTCTCATTGCAGCGGAAAAATAACAGTCCTGACGGGCAAAAACTCAGTTTAAAAATTTGAAATTCGTGCAAAATAATCAACATAAAAATATTTGAAGTATTTTTAAATTAAATTTTTTTTTTTTTATTGATAAAAAAGTTTTGCTACAGCAAGAATTACAAGTCCGTTTGCAGCGAAAAAATGCAAGTTCTGAAGGGCAAAAAGTTATTCTAAAATTTTACAATTCGTGCGTAACAACAAACATGAAAATATAACAGGTATTTCGAAATTCAATTATTTTTTTTTTTTTTCAAGAAAGAAAAGTTTCGCTTCCTCAAAAATACAAGATTTATTGCTGCGGAAAAATACGTGTCCTAACAAGTAAGAAACTAAGTTAAAAAATTAAAAGTTCGTGCATAACAAGTAAAATAAAATTATTTTAAAATGTCTTAAAATGCAATTAAATTTTTTTTTAATAAAAAAAAAGTCTCTCTACAGCAAAAATTCAAGTTCCATTGCAACAGAGAAATACAAAACCTGACGGGCAGAAAATCAATTTAAAAAATTAAAATTCGTGCAGAATAATCAACTTCGAAATATTCGAAATATCTTAAACTTTAAATTTTTTAAGAATAAAAAAAAAAAAAAAACCTTTCACTACAGCAAAAATTCAAGTCTTATTTTAGAGAAAACATTCAAGTTCTGATAAAAGAAAAACTCAATTATAAAATTTTTAATTCAAGCTACAAAAACACTTACCAAATATTTATAATATTTCAAAATTTTATTTTTTTTTTATTTTTATCAAGAAAAAAAGCAATCCCACTCCACCGAAAAAATACAAGTCCCATAAAAGCCAAAAAGTATAAGTTCTGGCCAAAAAAACTCAATTTAAAAATTTAAAATTTGTGCAGAATAATGAACATAAGAATATTTGGAATATCTTGAATTCAATTTTTTTTTCCTTTTTTATTGGTTAAAAAAAGTTTTGCTACAGCAAAAATACAAGTCCCATTGCGGCTGAAAAATACAAGTCTTAATGAGCAAAAAACAAAGTTTTATAATTTACAGTTTGTGTGTGACAAGTTAAGTAAAATTTTTTTATAATATTGAGAAAAGAATTTAAATATTTTTTTTATGAAAAAAATTCTCTTAACCTTATAAATACAAGTTCCATTGCAAAAAAAACCTTCAAGTCCTGATGAAAGAGAAACTTAAATTTAAAATTTTTAATCAAAGCTACAAAAGCAGTTTAAGGATAATTATGATGTCTTGAAATTCAATTTTCTTTTTTTTTAGTTGAAAATTTAGTTTTTTAGCAAAATCACAAGTCCAATTGCAGCGAAACAAAACAAGTTCTGACGATAAAAAAATTATCTTAAAAATAAAATGTTTGTGCATGACAAGTTGAATAAAATTATTTTGTTATATCTTAAAATGCATTTAATTTTTATTTTTTAAAAAAAAGTCTTTCTACAGCAAAAAATACAAGTTTTATTTTAGCAAAAGAGTACAAGTCCTGACAGGCAAAATATCAATTCGAAAATGCGAAATTCGTGCATAATAATAAACATAAGAATATTTAAGATATCTTAAAATTCAATTTTTTTTTTTATCAAATAAAAAAATTTTTGCTACAGCATTAATATCAAGTATGTCTGCAGCAAAAAAATACAGTTCTAAAAAAGTTCTAAAAAGCGACAAATTAATTTTAAAATTTGGAAATCGTGTATAACATGTTACGTACGATATACTAGGCATATCATACTAACTCCCCCTGGTGACCACGAAGCTACCTTATCAAGAGGGTACCGACGAGAGGGGAACAAGGTGATATACGACCCGGCAAGCTTCAGAATCGGGAGAACGAAGGGAGTACTCGGGCAGACAGGGAGAGCGAAGAGAACACTCGGATAGATCGGGCAATTAATCGGGAACACACACACGCGTCTTTGCCTTATAATTAAGTATCTTAAATAAAAGTCTTTAAGGTTCCAAGGTTTTGATCGTTCTCGCGAAGCACCTCCTTACCTTTTGGTTATCCCACGTAACAGTTTTGGTGCTAGGTGTGGGGTTTGGTAAGAGTCAAAATTTTTTTTGCACGCCGAGAAGCACACATAGTGCAGTGCAGCGAGAATACAATGACTAAAAATCGAAGAGCCGATAAGCCGATCAAAAAGGACAGAAGCGGTCATATTCTGCAAGCGACGGTGACATAAACCCGCAGGAATACAGGACTAGGACACCAACTGCCGATAATCACAGGATCAAGGATCAAGGAGACAAGTGGCGAGCGCTGAAAAGAGATGATTTTCAAAATCTTATTTCTACTGGTGTGCATATCAACAAGAACGTAAGTCCATTTATAATAAAATTAATTTTATACCTTACTCCCCGGGAAAAAGAGGGAAGGCACTTATTAGGCAAAAATAAGGTCGTAGAAAATTTATGTTTCTGGATTTATACTTATTATCACGTCCGCTCCCCGTGTTTGGCGTTTTTTTTCTCACTCTTAGAACCCAAAGAGAAATCGTGCGAGACAACAGACTTATACAAACAGCAGATTAGGAAAATTTGGGCATATCAAACATAAAACAGAGGGAATTTATAAGTAGGCTTCCACAGATATAGGAAATATCCGAAAATAATAATATTATAATAATAACCGGCACCCATATACACCACTAATTTCATTATTATAATTATTATAAACAAAACAGACTGCAGATATTCCCAAAATAATATTCCTTCCTAGTTATCACTAAACAAAGAAAGGGCCAAAATTAAAGAGAGCTAGTAAAAGACGAACGCTGCTCTTTTATTTTCTTATCTCGCCTGTCACTACTCTTTCCACCCGATTATTGTTAAGCTGTGACACAGGTTATTAAATGCAGTCCCGTTGCTAGGAGAATAAATTAACCTTATTAGAATCAAAAAAAAGGATACAACACATAGAAATACATATATAAAAGAGGAAAAAAAAAGAAAAATAAAATAAAAGGAAAAAAAATAATTCATCTACGTGACAATATCCATGAGTCAGAGAGTGAAAGCGAAGGCCCAAGTAATAATATGACGGCAGACTTGTACGGGCCAGAGATGAATAGTAAACAAAAAAAGGAAAATATGATGAAACGAATGTTAGAATTGGAGCTGGAACCCGAGGGGTGCGAGAAACTAGATGCCCTGGACGAAGAAACAAAAGCGATAGTCATGAGTTTATTTTCAAAGATAAAAGCAAAACTAAAAAGAGCAGAGGAAGTGAACGTGCCACATGAGTCAAACACTAAGACCAGCCGAAATCTGTCACCGACGATAAGGGATCAAAGGGACATATTGTGTGACACAAACGCAAACACAGGACGTATAAATAAAGAAATGGACCCTCTTTCTGGCGAACGAGTCTTCGGGCGAAGCTTAAGAGAAACTGAAGAAATACGTGGAACTCGAAAAAATAAAACAAATATGTTGTCAACATAATGGAGCATGCCAGAAAAACAAGAGTGGCCGATTCACGTTACACCCCGTTACGAATATCAAGGCACAAGAAACTCCAGGACGAGAGACTCACATGCTTATCACCTGTGGGACGGATTAAGGGATATAAACAAAGAACCTGGAAAAATAAAGGAATTCGTGTCTATGGTAGCAGAACCACCGTTGACTAATAGTTACACAAACTGGACCGAGTTTAATGAACATAGAGATAGGGACAATATAGTACCAACCATGGGCCTATATACAGAGAATATGCAAGCTACGGGTAATCATAACCATCCACGCAGACCGCAGAATTTACAACAAAACATTCTGCCCACGTTCAGCCACATGGCAAATAGCATCCCGTTCTTCGATGGCAACCCAATCAATCTGCCACTATTCGGAAGAATGGTAAGAATGACTGCTCAAATGATCGGTCCAGAATATGAATTATTTTTCCTTAAAACCATTGCAAGTAGACTAAAGGGAAAAGCAGCTGAGCATTTCGCGCCTAGATTGGCTTTATTTGGCACGATCTAGGAATTTCTTCGGGAACTTTCGAACAGATATGAGAGTATAAATAATTCGGACACTTTAATAGCACAATTGAAGATAATCAGACAGCAAAATCGGGAATCGATAGAAGATTACGGCGGAAGGGTACAACGATTATATAACAGGCTCACGATGCTGCACGATTCGAATCCAAGCTTACTATCGATTTAAAAGCAGGTCCTAAAGGAAGGCGTGGAGTCAGAAGCAGTCAAACAATTCACATATGGGTTGCACCCAACATACAGGTGCAAAATCACAAGCTTAAATCCGAGGACTCTCTGTAAAGCAATCATAGAGGCATTAAAAATAGAGAGTGACCTCAGTCTATGGCACGCATTACCAGTAAATGCACTGCCTGCATACAATAAGGCAACAACCGAGCGAGGGCCACTAGTAAACGTAGCAAGTAAGGAGGATAACACCACAGAAATCACGAACAGGGCACAAGGGACCGCAGCAAACGTAAAACGCTGTATATATTGCGACGGCCGAACCGGGCATTCAGTCGAGGAATGCCGAAAATTACTAGCAGTAATCAATGACAGAAAAACTTCGCGAGACAACGGAAGAGAGTTAAAAGGAAATTGCAGTTATTGTCAGAGACCAGGACACTACGCGAGGGACTGTTGTTTACGTATGCAAGACATAGATGAAAAGGAAAGACGGCGAAACAAGGGAAATAACCAACCTGTGAATAATACCCATACCAACAGAAATGCCTATGATTAAAGGGGTAAAAATGATAACTTTAATAACAATAATTACAATAATTACAACAGAGGCTATAATAATGGCCCAGCGGAACAATATAACAGGAATAATAATTACAATTATAGGAATAATAATAACAATTATAGAAATAATAACTACAATAATAGAAATAACGATTACAATAATAGAAATAACAACTACTATGACAGGAATAATTACAATAACAGGTATTATAACTACAACTCTACAGTGAGCAATTATTACACCAACCGCGGCTACAAAGACCAGTATAATAACAACAACAGGGAATTATTCAACTGTTATGAAAACGACTATAAAAATCAAGACAGTAGGGACGGCTATAATAGGGACCTAATTAGGCAAGAGCCACCACGGGATAGGGGCCCACAGCATCAAGAAAACAACGCATACGGCCATAACAATAGGAGGGACGTACCGGCAGCTTTAAACTCGCAAGATGTTCGGCGTGCTCCCCAAACGTCGGGCATCAACTAGAGAAAGAGATAGAGAAAAGTGTGTCTAGTGAGAAAGAATGTGTGAGAGAGAGGCCGCAAAAGACGGAGAAAAAGATAGTAGAGAAGAAGACGCACAACGACAGTCCGATTACTTACACAGTGCAAGAAAAAATAGAAAGTAATACGGCACAGCAGGATACCACTCCGATAAAACGAAGTGGAAAACACACAAGAAAAGGCAAGAGAGCCCGCAAGAAAAGTAATCAGACAAAGGCACCAGACACTCATGTAAATAATGATGAACCCAAGCTTTAAGAGCGCGACAAAGAAATAGAGCAGCTTCCCAAGATAACTATAAAACTCGCAAGAACAGGGCACAGGCCACCATTGGTCCAGTGACAGGGACCACAGTTAAAAAATGGAAAGGTGACATTTTATGCGGATATAGGCGCAGAGATTTCAATTGTAAAGGTCAATTCTCTAAGCACAGACATGCTAATAGACAGTAGGTATCGAGTAGCTATTATCGGCGTGACTCACGGAGCACGCAAAACGTTGGGCACAGTACAGGCCCAGTTGCACGGATTAGAGTGCACATTACATGTAGTCCCCCATGACTTCCCAATTGACGCGGAAGGAATCATAGGGTGGGATATTTTTAAGCGATACCGGGGCCAGATAAGCGCCACCAAAAATACGATTAAATTGGATAGCGTAGAGATACCACTGGTAAGGCCGGAGAATTTTAAAATACCTGCGAAATCGAGGCAAGTAATTTATGCGCGAATTAGAAAAAGCAAAAATAATTCAGAAAATGGCTGGATACTCCTCCAAGAAATGGAGGAAGGAATATTGTTCAAAAACTTTATAGCCAGAAATATTAAGGGTAAAATAGTCGCAGAGTGCATTAATACAAGTAACGAAATAAAATACATGCCTGTTCCGGAAGTAAAGCTGCTAGAATATGAGGAAATTCACCGGAAGCGCGCAGAAGACGTCGAAGGGGACGACGTCAAAATCTTGGGAGAAGCAATGATAAGATTATTAAATAAAGAAAAAAGAGATGACGAGGAAAAAATTTAAATTCTTACAAAAAACGAAGGGGAGCTAGAGAAACAAAAACGGGTAGACAAAATAATGCAACTCGTAGACACAGCTGGTTGCAACAAGGAAGAAATAGAACATGTGAGAAGACTGATCGAGTCAAACCCTTATGTATTTGGCCTCGACGGTGAGCCTCTCAAGGCAACACACCTGATAAAACACCGAATTATAACGACGTCGGATAAACCCATCGTAGCGAAAAGATTCAGATATCCACCAGCAATAAGGGATCAAATGAAAGTCGAAATTAAAAAAATACTTGAACAAGGGATAATTGAATCCTCCACCTCCCCGTATAACTCAAATACATGGATAGTGGCAAAACAACCGGGGCCAAACAATGAAAAAAGAGTAAGAGTAGTCACAGACTTTCGACTACTAAACGAAGTTACAGTAGGGTTATGTTACCCGCTACCGTGTCAGAGTGACATTTTAGAGAATCTAGCATCAGCACGTTACATCACGGTAGTGGACCTCAAATCAGGATTTTTTCAGGTAAAAATAAATGAAGATGATGCACATAAGACCGCATTTTCGGGCCCAGACGGGCACTACCAATACAAGAGGATGCCCATGGGGTGCAAGGACTCACCAAACACATTTCTAAGGGCTATCACACTAGCACTAGCAGGATAACAAGGCCATTAAATAGAAGTTTATCTCGACGCCATAATGGTATTTGCCCCTGACCTTGAGGAACACGGGAAACGATTTATTAAATTGTTAAAATTGCTCGCAGCCGCCAATCTCACGATAGAGCCCAAGAAATGTCAATTCTTAAAAAGAGAGGTGAAAGTGCTTGGTCATATTGTAGGCAATAGACAGATAATGACTGACTCAAAGAAACTTGAGGCAGCTAGAAATTACCCTTAACCAACAAATGCAAAAAAGATAAAACAATTTCTAGGATTCGTAGGCTATTACAGACGATTCATAAAGAATTATGCACGAATTGCCCAACCCCTATCAAATCTCCTAAAAACGGGTACGGAATTTGAATGGGGCGATCAGCAGGAGCAGGCATTTAAAACTCTTGTGGATACATTGTGCAGCTGACCTGTACTCTTTGCCCCGGATTTAGAAAAACCTTTTATCGTTACGACGGATGCATCGGATTACGCGATTGGAGCAATTTTGAGTCAAGGAGAGATTGGAAAAGATAGACCGTGTGAGTACGCGTCTCGCTGTTTCAAAGGGAGCAAACTTCGCTACCCGACGTACGACAAAGAACTTTTGGCAATTGTATTCGTAAAAGAGCAATTCAGGCCATACCTATACGGACGAAAATTTACGGTAGTTACAGACCACGAGCTGCTTAAACACTTTCATTCATCTAAAAAACCAGACATTTATTTCAATAGGCTCAAAGCGGAATTAAGAGGGTATGAGTTCGAAGTCATATACCGCCCAGGTATAAACAACAGACCACCCGACGCATTATCACGAAACCCAATATTACAAGAAGAAGAAGTGAATCCCGAACGGCCACGCCAAGAGCTATATCAGCTAGCGGACGAACAAGAGAATGAAGAACTGGCTGATAGCAGCGGACCACCGGCGCGCATATATAAAATACGGGCAACTCTTAAGAAAAGAATTCAAGGTAATCCGAAGAAAATAAGAATCCGCTGCACTGACTCAGAAAACTCGAACGTCATAATACAGAAAAAGAAACGATATCAGGGTAAAAATATTGAAAAAAATTTAGATATGGGAACAGAAGGTCAAGAAAACGGCGATGCGGACTCCGAATCAGAGGAACCTAGCAAAAGGTATTCGCCGCTGCTGCAAGCACTACGGAATCAAAACGAGTTGAAAATACGCGATGTTACAGGAAAAGGGAAATTTATTTCACAAGGGCCAGCAGACGGAAAATTGGGCTACATTAAGAAAGAACCGGGCTTTCGAAAAGGGATAACTGCCACAAGCACACCAGCAATCGAGAAAAACGAAATTGGACCAAAAGAACGGAAAACTCGTAAGCGTCAATTAGACACACTTACGAAGAAGCAAGCACCGTTCTATATCACAGAACACAACGAAAGTCCGTCAAGAGATATTATAATTGCAAACTGCAGGACACCAATCATAACTAATGATGATTCAGAAAACCATAGTCCAAAACTTGATGATTGGGGCCGGCAGCTCATACAAGCAAGACTAGCAGCCGAAGCGGCGGAGAAAAAGAGAGACAAAGAAGAAGCAAGCGATATCCGAAAGCTGACGGAAATAGACGAAACAGCTGAAAAGACCGAGATCACGGAGAAGGGCGTTTTCAACAGCAAGGAGGTCGAAGTGATAGAGAGAGCCGACCAAGCACGAAGCAAACCAAAGGAAAAAGAGAACGAAAAGGAGCTAGCACGGGACGAGCATACGATGAATAGCCCGCTCACCAACGGCACCAACATATATAATAATACTGAACGTGTAAACGGCGCAATCCAACACGACGCACACCTTTACGACCTAATAGACGG
>NW_028321943.1:10000-54953 GCF_036245765.1 Copidosoma floridanum | reverse complement strand
AGTGTCTGATACAGACAGATTATTTGACGCCCGAGGACACTCTTCAAACATATCCAACCATTTTTAAGCTATGGTAGGTCCAATGTAAGGGTCTGATAATAGAGTCAGGCCATTTAACAACCCTGTGATAAAGCCCCTGGAGTTCAATCAAGTCTTTCGATAATGCAATTGAGTTAAAGTTTTAATTGTAACTTTACGTATAGGCTCAGGGACGTCTCAGGACGAGTCCAGTAGTTCCTGGCGGTTTACAAGGGCAAGTGAGGGGGCGCTGCAGGTATACATAAATGCGCTAGCTTGGGGATGTCTTAGGACGAGTCCAGTAGTTCCTGACGGTTTAAAAGGGCAAGTGAGGGGGCGCTGGAGGTATACATGAGTGCGCTGGCTTGGGGACGTCTTGCAACGAGTACTGGAACTTTATATTAAGTATTGATGTAACAATATTATTATAATTTAAAATACAACAGAACATACCAGCCATTCCAGCTACATTTCTTTCATTTACGATGCTCCTACGTGCCTTGGACGTCAGCAATTTATCAAGTGCCACTTCAATTTCTTCCACATTATTATATGTTTTCTCATCTTCTTCGATCTGAACATCTATAACTTTATCATCAATCGCTGAGTTGTGTGTATTTTTTTCTTTCTTTCTCGAATATTTTTGTAGATTGTTCTGAATTGGTGGTGGACTCGGAGTTATCTCCCGTATTCCTAGCAGTTCTTCGTCAAGAGCTTTTTGATAAGCTTCTTCTTCTGCAGATGTCCTTTTTTTCGAACTATCGATTATTGGACTACTACTGAACAACGAGCGATGCACTCCAGGTTGTTGACCATTCTCTATCAGTCTCTGATTTACGCTTTCTAAAGTATCACATTTACTTTTTAAAACTGCAATATCAATTTTTAGTTGAAAAATTTCTGAAGACTGTCTTTCAACTACTTTCTCTTTGTCACTCAATTGCTCTTTAAGAGTCTGTATGCGTTTTTCGCTTACTGCACAATCACAAGATTTTCCATTTGAAGAGCTATTTTTTGTAGCTATCGAAGAAGCAAGAAGAATTTTTTTCTTGTGCTCCAATTCTTCATTCCATTCCTTTTTATACTGAACATTGGCAGATCTTCCATCACTAGAAGCTTTTGATTTATCGTCGGTATCTTTGAAGCTTGTATTGTTTTCTGGGGAAACAGGTGAATTATCAGATGGAACCTGTATTTTAAAAAGGAAAGTAGCAGCATTCAAGGCAAAAAATGAAAATACACTTATTTAATAATGTTAAACTCTAACTAAATAAACAATAATAAAAATAATAATAATAAAAAGCACTATATAAGTTTACATTCATAGGTTAGTCGGCCTTTATTATTAAGGTGTTTAAAGAGAATAAGTGAAAACCAATTAGCATAGAAATAATAATTTTAAAATAAACATCAGGAGGGACACAAAAAGAATGTGGGCTACTACTGTTATAGTCATTAAAAAATGTTGAGTAAAAATTTTTATGATGTGAGCGTACTTAAATATTTTCAATGTTATGTATGCTAATCATACAATTCAACAATAAATATATGAAGTAAGCGTACCTCCTCAAAAGAATTTTCTGTACTCGGTTGTTTGGCCTTGCTATCATAATGCTCTTCATAAACTGTCTCTGATAGTGGTGGAAAATGAGGTCTTTTTTTTCCAACTCATCACGTTCAGAGTCTCCGCCTGTGCAAAAATCAATTTATGTATCTTGCTCTAATGTTCTGCAGAAATGTTATTAAAATATTGCTGCATTAACGTTTCGGTGGAAATATCATTTTTATAAAATATTTGTGTATGAAAAAACCACAAGAGGCTAAGATAAACACACAACACATATAGCTCACTGCTGGAAACTTTTTATTATTGAATAGCTATGTGCAAAAATACTAATGAATGCTTTTTATAACATAAGAACATTTTTAGGATGAACAAATTATAATAGCATTTTTTACAAATAACATATTTTACACAACAAATTTATGCGTTACTGCAAACAACTTTCTGGAGAAATATCGACCAAATTCAAAAAAATACAGCATGAGTGAGTCCCATACATTGTTTAAATAAAAATGTATCCACACAAGGAGTCTTACAGGAAAATTATAAAATATTAATGAGGTCTATTATTTGAAAAATGTAGTAATAAATTAAAAATGAATCTATGAACAAATTTAATTATCTTATATTTTACTACCTTTTATTCAATTATAAATGGGATATAATTACTTTTTTTTTAATTGTAACTGTATGTTCCACAAGTAAGTGTTTTGCAAATCTAGCCAATTCAATTAAGTGGAAAGATTGGCTTAATGGCTGTGAAAATTAGTGTCGAAATTAAGACGTATACGGCTGAATGGCCTTTGTAAATGGTAAATGGTAATGCAGTACCATTTTTTCATTATTAGATAGTGGCAAAATGTCAACAAAAGTTTTATGATACTACAATTTTTCCATAGACACATCAACATGGGCTAATGTAGTTGTATTCGGTCGGTTACAATTAATTGTATTAGAAAGTGTGAACATTGACAGCCATCGATGGGTGTATCAAACTTCATAATACTCGACTGTTGCTCTAATCAGTTATATACATATATGATTACTCATATAAGTATTTTTATTCTCCTTATTTTCCACAAGCATTGTGAGTACACATTTTTCCAGCAAAGTATATTGAATTCAGAACTTATATATAGGTATATAGTGTACAACTGGTAAACTTTGGTAGTAACTTTTCAAACTTACAAGCAGCAGCGTCTATTTAAACTGGCACATGTATAACATTATCATTCTCCTTCCACCTTAGAGAGTACAGCTTGGTTTTGTCAATGTTTTCTTTTGAGGCACTAATGTTTCAAATTCTACGATTTGTGACACTGGAACAATCAAAACATGCTGCCCTTTGTTGTTTATTTTGTCCAACCTCCCTTTGAGCTTCACTCTAACATGTGACACATTCATCTATGTTAAACAAAATCGAACTTGGTTACGCATTGTGATGTAATTTATCCTTAAAAAAGAATTAACTTCATGGGTTAGGATTGTAGTGCAAAAAATATCTAAGCAGGGTTATAAATAAAAATTCTTCTAATCAAAGTCTTGGTTAACATGAATAAACAATATTTTAGTATTATGCAATAATAACACCGATCAACATAATAAAAGTTCTGTTAATTACAGAGGTGACTGATAAAAAATCTTACCTTTCCGTAGTCGAGGCTTAAAAATTCACTAAGTATATTTCCCTGGAACACAAAAAATAGGAAAAAAACAAGATGCTGACACGGTTTCGCGCCACGCATATGTGATATATATATATATATATATATATATATATATGTGTATGTGCATCCACTTTCCTCCTTTCAGGTTTTCGTAAATTAGCGTTATTAGGTATGTTCGCAAGAATGAAATCTGGCGAGCGCGGGTTACCCGCGTCAGCCCGAATCAGGTATGTTAACGGACTGGATAGATGGACTGGACAAATCGAGTGGACGTCCAGTCCCGTAGCATCCATTGGACGTAAGTCTCATGTCGTGAGATTATTTACCGTAACTAATTGGCTGGACGAAAGGATTGGACTAGATACGAGTGGACGTCCAGTTGTCCAGTAGCGTCCCTATCGAAAAGTTCCAGGTAGATTTTTACCTGAAAATCAACGTAGAAATTTTCGATAGAGATGAAAGGACGCGAGTAAATTAGCGAAAGCTTTACAAATCCTAACTGAAAAAAATAACTATGCAATATTGCAATTCACTATGTGCATAACATGGGAACAGCGCCCCTATCGGAACTTTTGGTTATCCTACAGCCTGGGCATAATATTACTATCTATATACATGTGCGACTATATCCAGAAATGTTAATTAGAGCTGGTATTCATATATCAGGTCTATATAGACCTACCGATAGGTCCGCATAAAGTCTGCTTGACGATCGCATATACTATTAACTTGGTGTCCGCTGGTCACTGGTTTACAAAACGGTAGAAATAGGTGATGTGCTTATTAAGTCAATTATTTATTCCTTTATTTGATACATTAATAACTCGCTTTCCCCTTCCCCCCCTTACCCGGTTAATAAGATTAAGTTTTGGGTTATGTGGTTATTTAGTTAATAATCTATTTAATTAATGCACTATTAGCTCGCTGTTTCCGAGGTTACTAGGTTTAACGCTTGGTGCGTAGGTTACGTAGATATTTAGTCAATAATTTATTTAATGAAAATTTTATCAACTCACTGGCCCCCGCTTCACTGGGTTTTTGATTATACTGCCTTTTAAACTTTTTTATATATTTCATTTGGAACAATAATGACACAAATGACATTAATGACATTAATGACTCGTGTCCTATCAAAAATACAGGTTGCGTTCGGATGAAACGTATTCGTATCCCAATCGTATCCCAATCGTATACTCAACTGCAACACCATCTCTGTAAGTAGATCGTGCATTATCAGCGATGGCCGCGATCCGCGATGGTAAAAAGTTTGAGCTTTGAGCCTGGTCACTTACTTCAGAGCGCATCTTACCGTGAAGAATCTTACGCGCACTATATAAATATACAACGGCATTAGTTGATTGATCAGTCGGTGGTGGCGCTAAAATCAGAGGCTGCGTGAGATGCACTCTGAAGTAAGAGACTGGGCTCAAACTTTTCACCATCGTGGCCAACGCTGTGCATTATATTATCTACTATCATAATTATGATTTAAGACTATTTTTATCATCAAGAGATAAGAATTCTAATACCTCAATGATTTTTATACTATTTTAAAAAAGTAAAAAAACAATAGATTGTATAAATAATATAGTATACGATCTAGCTAGAGTAATGGCGTTGCAGTCGAGTATACGATTGGGATACGAATACGTTTAATTCGAACGCAACTAAAAATTCGGCACGATTCCGATTTCTGTGGCGCCGTGATCTGAGATTGGTTTCTTATATATTTTGATGCCAGGAGTACGGAAAAAATTATTAAAAAATTCTTACTTTCCTTCTTTTTGAGATATCGAACTCGAAGTCGATAACATCATATTTCGTATACATTCAATATTAGGGTGGTTTCTTACTAATTCGATAGTAAGAAATATGAAAAAAAATAATGAAAATACTTCTACTTGCTTTCTTTTCGAGATGTTGCATCTCGATTACCGGAAACCAAATTTTATATATATTTAATTTTAATATAAAAACACTTTATAAAGTCATATTATTTATATTCAATTAAAAATGATGAAATTTAATTCTATTTTACTATCGTTTCCGGACACACCGACAGATCAAAGTGTATAACCTATTCTTATCAGCTTGGAATCTGATACGCTTTTCATGTAAGGGTTATTATTTTATTGACAAAATAATCACTTTCAGTCACTTCCTACAACTTTCATCGTCATATTTCCTAATATGCAGTTGTTATAGACAAATTTTGATTTACTATTCAAAATTCGAATTCTCGCGCGCTTCATCGAGCATGCAACGCCTCTATCGGTCAATTTTTCATTTAACGCGTAAAAATTTCAAATATAAAAGCTCAGTGTTATCGGTAAAACTTGTCGCTTTTACATCTCTAAGTATTAACTGTTGATCGTTCTGTGGGCCGTTCTGTTCGTGTAAACAATGTCAAAACATCCTCAATTACATCCAAAGTTAAACAACTTTTAAAGGAAGATTAAACATTTTAAATGAAGAAAAATCAAAAAAAAGAATTTTTTAATTATTTTTTTCATATTTCTTACTATCAAATTAGTAAGAAACCACCCTAATATCGCATTTATACCATATATGATTTTTTCGACTTTCGCGTTCGATATCTCGAAAAGTAGAATCCCCCAAAAATTCCATGTCCTAGCCTATCCCTGACCATGGCCCTAGTAGTCCTCGTACTCTTTGGTTCTTTTACTGTCAGGCTCTCTCCGAGAATCAAGTGAAACCATAGAGGTATAAGAATAAAGCGCTATACTAGCCCATTAGCGGCAGCGACAGCATAATTAAGTGTAACGGGGCATCTGTCCTTGTTGCCAAAGCCACGTTATTGGCTACTTCTTTGTCCTGAATCCTACAGTTGATTCCATCTCATGTAGGACTCGACCAATAACATAACTGCCAGACAAAGACAGATGCCCCGTTACGTAGCGAATTCTGCTGTTGCATATCACGCCCCCTTTTTTCCTCTATTCTTATACCTCTATGAGTTAAACATACCTGATGTTTATGCTGCTTTTTCCCGCCGTGGATGTGCCTAAGCTACATTACATATAGTACTTGTAGAGATTTTTTTTTAAATTCTGCTTTCGCTTACTGTATATAAGTCGATGATGATTATTACTTATATCAGATCTCTTCGCTAATAAGACTATTATATCGGCTGATACGCATTATCAATAATAGTTAGTTTCATTTGACTGTACAGTAATAAAAAATATGGATCGATACGGACAGTATCTCGACACTGTTGGTAAACAAATACCCCGTTCTACAGCGTATCGTATGGGAAAAACAAATAATGATGATTCGTCAGATTCGAGAACTAACAATGATTGGCTTGTAAGTACTTAATATTAGTATTTGCTTATTGCCTGCTTTAAAATAAACTGTGTAAATTGACAGGAATCACATAGAATCACAGCTGGTTGTAGGTTTTTGTTGTATTTAAAAGCTTCTTGTCTGTTCATACTTTGATGTTCCTTGTAAATATTATGGTACATATTCACAATGTCCCCTTACTTTTGAGTATACATAACGAAGCACGTAGAAATACATGAATACTTTTGTATCCAAATTATACATTAAAAATTAAAATTTACTGTATACTTATAGAAATACATTGGAAAGCATCATCTATCTAGCAGTGAGAGTAGTGATGATGAGATGTGCAATAATAACTTGTTTACTCAAACATTTTGTGAAACGGATCTAGACAGTTCGTCAAATAAAAGTAGTGCCAGCGAGAAACTGCTACTTGTTGGAACGAAAAATCACAGCCATTCTTCACTTCAAAATAGAACTATGGCAAATATTTGCTGTGCACATGATTCATTTTCAAATGAAAATTCACACGCACAGCTCACAAGTAAAAATGACTCTTCAACTTTCAGCCAGGTTGGATTATTATTCCAATTTTACTCATAAATATTACTATCGCTTACAAATGTACAAACCTCGTATTACCTTGTTTATTCCAGAAAATATCTCAAATCCCAGGTGTTCATAGCAATGATGCATTGTTTAGGATAGGACATGCAGAAGAAAATGCTATACCAGTGAGTAAAACTGCAGACTGATTCCTTAGCTGCGAAGTTTATTAACGTTAAAGAACATGTTTCTGTGACATTAATATAGAATCAGTTAACGTTTCGAGTACAATTATCAGCTTTTTTACTAATTAGTAGTTTTGAGAATTTTTATGTGAAATTAACACTTACAATATCAATTTTCTCGTGAATGAAGCCATTGTATTTGTTGTGTGATGGATGAAGACCTTTATCGCATGGTTGGTTGTGCTGATATATTAAAAATTAATTGCATTTAATTGCAAAAGACTTGGAATTGATAAGCTACTTAGTATTTGAATAGATGCAGGAAATATATATGTATATCTAAGACTTACCAAGTGCAAATCAGACGCTGCCAAGTCTCGTAAGCAATAACAAGAGTTTAATGAGAAACTTTATGCTACTCTTGCATGACTACGTCGGTACAGCTAGTACTCTGTCTTAACTAGATTCCACTATGATGGTTTCTGATTATGGTTTTGGTTCTGTATTCTCTGAACATCTTTCGTTTTAAACATTACTCTTATTGTGATCCTAAATAGCGTTCAAAAGGTTTTCATGAATTTCGCAATGTTTTTGGTGCACATTCTACCATAGGTTCTATTTTTCCAAACTTTAGAAGCTTTTTATAAATGTCACGAAGTATGTGATATTTTTTTACTAACGTTTACACTTAGTCTGGATGTAAAAAGTAGCGAACCAACACTACAAGCGATATGCACATGTACGGACTTAATATCCATAGTGATTGTCCAATTTGCTTGTATTATTTTATGCAAAAAACGAATTCGTTATTATTAAAAATAAGTGTCATTTGACAGAAATGACGGTAATTTATAACAAGATTATTTGAAATTTTATTGTACTACGTTCGTCAAATGCACGCTAAATCTTGAACTTTTTGCGAATGTTTTAAAGTTGCATGATTTGTGAAACTTGTAAAAAATACTTTCATTTTTCTATCGCCAACACATTCAAAGGTAGATTTGAAAAATTTCTTTAAATGTTATGTAAATTTTAATTTTTATAGGATAATTGGTTTGCAGATGCATATGACAATATTTCAAACATTGGTACTTCTGATGATTTCAATTTATATCATTCATCCAGTTTTGATGACAATACAGACAATGCTGATTCAAATAATTATGACCAAATTGATAATGATGAAGAAGACAATAGTGACGATGACTCTGAATTAAACAGTGAGATTGGATTAACAATGAGCACGAAGATTGTAACACTAGCACTCGTAATTTCAAACGTTTACGCGATATACTAGCAGACGATGAAAGTAATAAGCCTTTGAATATTAACGTAGTAGCTAGTTAAGCTGAAATAATGCTAGCTATTTTGACATTTTCTTTGACATACAATCTCTGCCAAAGCGCCATAGCAGATTTGTTTAAAATGATGAATAGTATTTTAGCCGTCGGAATTTTACCAGACACGCGATATTTGATAAATAAAATTTTCTGTTCAGAAAGTGGTGCAGAGTACCATGCCATGTGCCCAAACCCAAAGTGTCTAAAGTATGTGAAAGAATTTAATCGGTCAGAACGCGTCATTAAGTGTAGCTGTGGTCAGCGTATTTTTTTGAAAAATCCAACTTATACAGATTTTTTTACCATTAATAAAGTGGACGATGAAATTTCACGATTAATCAATGATAATGCTGAACACTATTTGTCTGTTATCAATGATAGAAAGAAAAACAAAGACGTTTTTGAAGATTTCTATGATGGTGCGATGTACAAACAACTAATGGAAACACTACCAGATAATGAAAAAAACGATTTTATTACTGTCACATTTAATACTGATGGAGCACCGATTTTCGAAAG
The DNA here is from genome assembly GCF_036245765.1 of Copidosoma floridanum. Lineage (NCBI taxonomy): Eukaryota > Metazoa > Arthropoda > Insecta > Hymenoptera > Encyrtidae > Copidosoma > Copidosoma floridanum. The sequence goes on along the minus strand of NW_028321943.1, from coordinate 45,802 downwards.
TTCAAAGACTGCAATTTGGCCAATTCAATTGCAAATAAATGAATTACCTAAATAAATTAGATCTAAAGTACCGATAGTTTGTGGATTGTGGATAAGTAAAAGGAAACCCGATATGGATACTTTTTTAAAACACTTCGTAATATATATGAACAAGTTATCTCATCAAGGAATAGTCTGCAGAAAAGATGGCCAAGAAAGAATAGTGAAGGTGTATGCTGTTTGCTCATGTGTTAATTCAGTTGCTAGGGCCCCCATGCAAGGTATGGTTCAATTTAATGGCTATAACGGATGCGCATGGTGCATGCATGAAGGAGCTTATTGACGGACAAAAAAAGGCGGCAGTATTAGGTACATTCTACTAAATGAAATTCCAGAAGAAAGGACTGAAATGGAAACAGTTCTGGTAATGGAGGAGGGTCTGAACACGGGAAATACCGTTAATGGTATAAGAAATTCATCCCACTTGATTAGTTTATTTGCATTTAATGTTATTGATGGGTTTGTACCAGATACAATGCACAACATATCCTTAAGAATAGCAGAGCAATTCCTGAAATATTGGATTGGAGAAAAAAGTAAACCTTACTCTTTGTCAAAAAGTCACATAGATCGAATAAATGAGATTTTGCAAACAATCAAGGTTCCCACTAAAATAGCTCGATTGACTCGATCATTAACTGACAGAAGTTATTGGAAGGCGCGTGAGTACGAAAATTGGATACTATATTACAGTATACCGATACTGTCTATGTTTCCACATATGGCGCCTTATGTTGAACACTGGACCCTTTTGGTAAATGCATTTTATATCTTAAACAAAGATTGTATAAGCATTTTGGAGTTAGAACAAGCAGATACGATGTTGAAAAGATTTGTTGCAGACACAGAATTATACTATGAAAAAGGTGCTATGCATTACAATGTACATCAGTTGGTTCATGTTGGTCGTAGTGTACTCAATTGGGGCCCCCTTTGGTCTCATGTAGGTTATTCTTTCGAAACTGGCAATGGAGTGTTAGTCCGAAAAATTAAGGCTGCAAAAGGTATGATTTATCAATTGTGTAGAGTAATAGATATGAATAAATGTGAGCATCTTTTAAAAAATCACGTTTCTATGTTCGAAAAATCTCAAGTTAGTAATTTTGTGTCTTATATTAGTCAAAAAACAGCAAAAACAACTATTAAATTATCTTCTGCAAGATACTTTGGAGTATTTGAAAAAAAACAAGATCCAAATGGATCCATGATCTTCAACTTTCTGACCAAAGTCGTTCATATAAAAAAATTGTTATGAATCATTGCGTTTATACATCATGTAAGAGCAGAAACTTCAGATCCAATAATTCCGTGGCAGTGACAAAAAACAAAATGTACATAAAAATTTTAGAATTTGTGGTAGATGAAGTTACTAGTAAAGAGTTTACTTTATAAAATATTTTACAAGTTGAAAATGTTACAAATTTATCAAGTGGTATTAATAAACTTCTGTCATGTTCAGTTGATTTAAGTTCTGTAGAAACTAATAGAATTGATAGAGTTTGTGTATTTATTGAGTGTGATGACTCAAAGTATGTATGTGCAGTGCCAAATGTATGTTCTTATTAATTTAAAATACGCAAATTCAACTGTTTGACCAGTATATGCAAGCTTCGTAAATTACTTGTACAGTTTCAGAATTGTGTAATACTGTTTGTAAGATTAGATACGTACATATTATTCTAATATTTTTTTTATGATTCACGTTTGTAACTATGTACAAAAACATGTATCATTATTTTACAAGTAAAAATATTTTATAATATATTTCAAGTGAAGATTTCATTTATCGAACTAAAAAGTGTATGTTAATTCCACATCTCTGCGTGCTTATGATTGTATCAATAAAAACTTGTGGCGCTCTATTTATAAATGTTGAAAATATACTGTAAATATAAATACAAATTCAATTTTTCACAGTTTTATACTTCAAGATGACACTTATTCAAAGTGGTACACATGGAAGATGTTTTAGTTCCATTAACTAGGCCACATAAAAAGTTTTGTACTTTATAAAGTGGCACTAAGTTGGCGCTTTTTTTTAACGTGCAAAATGATACAGAATTGACTTTGAAATCAAAGCCACTTTATATACTTCTTGACAGGCTCTTGGGCGCTAGTAGTCACGTATCACCTCGAATAGTATAATATGCAGGTGGCTCAGGAAAACAATAAATATGTTTTTTTGATTGAAAGAGTAATTTATTATAAGTTTTAAATAATTCAAACTACTCGAAAAACTATTGTAGTTTTGCCAAACGAATTTCCACGGGAAAAGACAACGTAGATCATGTAATAAAATCACATGGCTTTGAAAAACCACATGGTTTCTAAAAACCACATGGTTTCTATAAACCACATGGATTCTAAAAACCACATGGTTTTTATAAACCACATGGCGATTTGAGACAAAAAACCACATGGAAAGCCATGTGATAAAACCACATGGTTTTTTCATGTGGTTTTCCTATGTGGTTTTCCACTGTGGTTTTTTTCAATAGAGTACACACGCTTTAATACGCAGGTAAAGACATAGAAACACATTATACAAAAAATAATGAAAACCAATGGTTAGTGGGTGCTTGGATACTACTACTAAGTTATATTTCTAAGACAGCTGGACAATATACAAATGGAAATACCTTTTATAAAACGGTTTTTTAAATAACCCTCTGCTATGTATTTAAGGGGGTTAAGTTACCGTTTAAATTAAGATATTCGGTAATTGGGGGTGAGTTCAATAACTATTTCAATATTAAATTAATGAACAATTAAAAACAATATGTTACGTTGATAAGACAAGTTTTAATTAAAGCTATGACACCACGTGCTGCCAAGCTGGCCAGTACAAGACTGTGCGCATTCATCAAATTTTCCAAATATTTTAAAACAACTTTCTACCGCGTACGCTAATTACATCTCCAACGTCACGCTCCCACTTACCATATACGCTTGTACACTCATTCTAAGTCGCGTATATTATATATATCGTGTGTATTATACCTGCAAAACATTCATATTTAAAAGGCTAAGAGAAAACATCTTGTAGTACGGCCTTATCTGAAGCAGGGTGGTATTATATGCCAGTGAAGGTCGCTTCTTGACGTTTATCACAAATAGATTTCTTTGATAAATAACTTTGAAACATCGATCGCATATTCGTTATAGCATAAAAATTACGCATACTAATTCAGATCGTTTACCTGTCCTTTTTTTATATATTTAATGTAAAAGAAAGCTCAATGGAATATGTAACCTTATGGAAAATTCACATAAAATTGCATTTATAAGGAAATGGTCTGTAGAAATCTCACAATTTTTTGTACGATAGATTTCTATTAGATAAACATATTAAATTTTCAAATGGATCCACAAGTTGCTTTCTTTTAAATAAAGAAAAAAAAAGGGTCAAACATGCATAAAAGTGTATACATAAATATATCCACATTAGAAAAATAATTTCCATTGTTGTTGAATATTTGCGCTCCTCTCATCTCTCTAAACATTCCCCCTGTAACTGTGACGAACGATTTTAATTCAAAAAAATCGTCTTAGTTACAAATAAAAAAATTGTAAAAGAATAAACCGCAATGAAAATCAGTTACTATATATATATATAACCTTTTATGAATGACCAATTAATGTAGAAACAATAAAAAAATGTAAAACTGCTGAAAAAGAACTTTAAAATTGAAAAAAAAAAAAAAAAATTGTAAAAAAAATTATTTCTTGATATGTTTAAAAATTAATTAATTAATAAAAATTAAATAAACACTTATAATCATATAAGAAAGCTGCTGCTAAAAAAAAATTATTATGTTTTTTTTTTCTAAGACTTAGTTCTAGAATAAAAATTAAAAAATTGGGAAAATTGAATTTTTTTTTGTGCACGCGCTTTAACGGTGTGGTGTGAAGGGGACTAGCGCAGCAAGGTGTGACGGCACATGGTGATAAGAGGAGGTGTAAAGACTAGCGCAGCATGGAGAGACGAAGCGGTGTACAAGGAACTGGCGCAGCGCGGTAAGGGGCGATGCGGTAAGAGGGGGAGATGAAATGAAAAATACCCTTTCATCATATTTTCTCAGGGTCGAACTTATGAAATCATAAATTAACTCTAGTATATAACGTGCCTATATAAGTATAACTTCAAAAAAACAAGCTTCGAACCTAGGCAGTAGTAACGATATTACGCGCATCTTCACGACATTCTGCATTATTTAAAAAAAAAGAACTATTTTCTGTATCCAACGCACCGTATACAGTACCTTTATGGTAGTATGGAAACTAGTCGTTAACAAGTAATAATAAAAAAAATGTAGAAAACACACGAAAATATGTAAAACGAAAGTAACAACATTAATTTCTTTACAGTACAATATAATGACTGATATTAATGATTAATAAATTGAGGCGTCAGGTTATTTGCAATTACCTGCTTGAATTTAAGTTTATAAATCGAATAATCAAAATTTCTTACCAGCGAGCGTGTTGGGTAACTGGGGATTACCTTCTTATGAAAAAATTTATGAATTACGTTAACGAAAGTTGTAACGGTGTTTGTAAGTTTAAGAATTTTGCACTTATGTTTGAGGGGGGAGGCAGAAAGAAGGGGTAGGGGCAACGCGATAAGCCGCCGAAAGTTGGGTAGCTGGTTGCTTGCGCTCCGATTTTAAGTACAGAAGTTTATTGAGCCTGGAAGAGTCCTACGCCCGCACCTACCGCAGAGAGGCATGAAGCCAGAGACCACAGCCACAGATCCAAAGAAAAAACCATGTTCTGGCTGATCTCCTAGAGAACAAGGAAAAGCAGCTCGAGGCCCAACCCGCGCAACAACCACAAGGAAAGGACCTCTTCCCTGCATGGTCAAGGAGATCCCTGGCAGAGTCCTACACCCAAGACGTCAACTAAGGCCAGCCTGCTCGGGCTGTGCAAAAAGTACCGTTTCCTCTGTCTCCCTGCGCTGGCGCCCCCCAAAAAGAAAAACAAAATACGTTAACGCTCCGACCAAGAAACATAAGTAACCGCGCTGTTAGATTATGCGATATTGCGGTTTTCTTTGTATTCAGTAGTATTTTGCGATTTATATTTAATGTGACGCGTCAAAATAATTGACTAATGATGAATGCTGTGAGCCGTATTGTAGCTATAATTCAGAGATTTATTTATGAATAAATTAAGAAAGTGTAATATAATCTAATATAATCTGTTCACGTTCATTTTTCATACCTTCCCACTAAAATCCCTGTATCAAGAGTCTCTCAAATTTCTTAATAATCCAATAAAACATCTTCACCATATAATACTTAATATAAATTGTATTGTCACATCACCTATTAATTACAACTGGCACCCGACAAAGTGGTATTATAGTTGAAGTCTTAAGTTTTGGTGAGATGTATGGAGGATAACATTGTGAAAACGCAATTAGGTAGAATTGTAGGAAAAAAGACGATAGAAAAAACCAAAACAAAGCCTGTCATACTGAATAAGATAAAGAAAATAATTACTTCGCATACAGTAAACTTAATTGTACAAAAGGCAAAAAGTACGAAAACATTGAATAAAGCAAAAATGGAAGAAGCTAATAATGTTATAAGACAACAGGAGGAGGTAATGCGTCGCCAGACGGCCGAGTAAAAGCAGTTAAGGGAAGATCTAAGTCAGCAACAAAATGAAATTCAGTGAGCACGCAAAATAATGGAAGCTTAAAATGTGGCCGAGGAACAGATTCGGACGATGCGCGCACAAATGATCGCGATGTGGGATGAATCAGAAATAATAAGAAATGGACCCCAACCACCCACAACGCGTGAGTTTGCAGCAGAACCTTGTATCGCGATGGGAAACATGCAAGCTAGCAACTTTAAAATGAAAGCCCCCGAGTTCAAGGATGAGAATGACACGAACACATTAGAGTTCTTAGACGAGATCGACAGGTACTGCAGAACAAAAAATATTAATAACGAACGAAAACTCAGTATGTTGAATTTATTTCTATTGGGAAAAGCCCGTATCTGGCTCGAGCTCTGGAATGCATTTCAGGATTATGATCAGTTTTGTAAAGCATTTTTAAAGGAATTTTATTCGATCCAAGTTTAAGTAAAATTAAAAAACAAATGGAGTACGCGTAAGTTTTTTGATCAAAACTGTACGTTGCAAGAACATTATTATAAACAATAAAAATAAAATAAAATAAAATTACAAAAGACATGAATAAATACAATGAAAGAAAAAAAAATGTCATGAAAAAGGAAATGAAAAAAAATTAATAAATATGGAAATAAAGAAAAAAATTGAATAAAGAAAATACAAAACAATAAAAAAAAATTTATTAAAATTAAATATGAAAAAAAATAAAACAAGAAATAAAAAAAAAATAAAACAAAAAATAAAAAAAAAATAAAACAAAAAATGAAAAAAAAATAAAACAAGAAATTAAAAAAAAAAAAAAAACGATTAAAAAATTTATAAAGGAAATTAAAACCACGAACGGGGGGGTATTAATGGGTCATGGGACCTGCGGTAAGAATGAAGTTCTTTAAATATAAGATGAGTACATACACAATTTCTCAGGTAACAAGGTAGTCGCCAAACCCACAAGAAGGACGAAGCTCTGTAAACGTTAGTACTGCATTCATGTTGTTTACTAAAACAAAAACTCGAAAAACGAAAAAAAAAAAAAAAAAAACAATAGTTTAGTACTTACGATGGTTGAACTTCGTGAGTGCTGGATTTATGCACGACGTTCTCACGAAGTTAAACCATCGTGAGTACTAAACTATTGCTTTTGTTTTTTTTTATTCGTTTTTAAAGTTTTTGTTTTAGTTAACAACATAAATGCAGTACTAACGTTTACAGAGCTTCGTCCTTCTTGTGGGTCTGGCGACTACCTTGTTACCTGAGAAATTGTGTATATACTCATCTTCTATTTAAAGAACTTCGTTTTAACCGTAGGTCCCATGACCCATAATTACCCCCTGGTTTGTTGTTTTAATTTCCTTTAAAATTTTTTCATTTGTTTTTCCTTTAATTGCTTGCTTTTTTTTTCATTTCTTGTATCTTTTTTTTTCATACCTTATTTTATTACATTTTTTTCCATTATTTTGAATTTCCTTTATTTAATTTCTTTTTTTTATTTTCATCTTTTTTTTTTTTTTTCATTCCCTTTTTTATTACATTTTTTTTTATTCTATTGTATTTATTTATGTCTTTTGTAATTTTATTTCATTTTGTATTTATATTTTATTTCATCAATTTAAGAAAAAAAGTTTTTTTTTACTTATTTTTTTGCGATTTTATAGCCTATTAATACAAATTTTGTTTTATTTTCATATGATTACTCAATCACATTGTGCCATTATTTAATAATCAAATTTAAAATAAGTGCCCTCAAAAACCATTAAAATGATATAAAATTTCCATTTTTCCTCACACTCTCAAGCAATTAAGTTTTTAACAAATTTTAATTCTGATCTTACACAACAATTTTTATTTTACTTTAAATTTTTTTCTTTTACAATTTAAAAAAAAAAAACATTTTTCAATAAAGAAATTTAAAACCTTGACCTCCTGCATATGAGTCCAGTATCTTACCCACTCTGCTACAAGCGCTGCCAACTACGGAAACTTGGTTTCTTGTACTTATGGTGTGGTTCGTAACTAAAATATCCCATTTTTACATGCATTCACTGATAATACATTTGATTCATAATAAATTATATTTTTATTTGTTTTCTAAGTACTTAGTACAAAAAAAAAAAAAAAAAAATAAAAAATAAAAAAAAAATAAAAAAATAAAAAAAATAAAATAAAAAAACATGTGGAATAGAGTTAAAGAATTCATCAATGGTTTTTAAAGGCGCTTATTTCAAATTCGACAAACAAATTATGTTACAGTATCACATAATTTCATAAATAGAGAAATTTATTGAATTAATCATAAATGAAATGCAATGAATACTAAATAGCTGGTGCTGTTAAGAACTAGTTTTCAACTGCAACAGCCATTGGTGTGAGTACTTATTGCATTTTGTCCTACCCGCTGTTATTGGAATTATTAACATCATTTAATCATAAATGAATTACGTAAGATTATCATATAAATATATTTCAAGTTTAATATTATTTTAATGGTTCTTAAGGGCACTTATTTTAAATTTGATCAACAAATAATGGCACAATGTGATTAAGTAATCACATTGAATTAAAACAAAATTGTATTAATGGGCTATAAAATCGCAAAAAAATTAGTATAAAAAATTTTTTTTTCAAAATTGATGGAATAAAATATAAATATAAAATGAAACAAAATAACAAAAGACATAAGTAAATACAATAGAATAAAAAAAAATGTTATAAAAAAGGGAATAAAAAAAAGAAAAAAAAATATATGAAAATAAAAAAAGAAATTAAATGAAGGAAATACAAAATAATAGTAAAAAATGTAATAGAATTAAGTTTAAAAAAAAATGAAACAAGAAATGAAAAAAAAAATACAAGAAATTAAAGAAAAAAAAACAAATTAAAAAATTGTAAAGGAAATTAAAACAACAAACCAGGGGGTAATTATGGGTCATGGGACCTACGGTTAAAACGAAGTTCTTTAAATAGAAGATGAGTATATACACAATTTCTCAGGTAACAAGGTAGTCGCCAGACCCACAAGAAGGACGAAGCTCTGTAAACGTTAGTACTGCATTCATGTTGTTAACTAAAACAAAAACTTTAAAAACGAATAAAAAAAAACAAAAGCAATAGTTTAGTACTCACGATGGTTTAACTTCGTGAGAACGTCGTGCATAAATCCAGCACTCACGAAGTTCAACCATCGTAAGTACTAAACTATTGTTTTTTTTTTTTTTTTTTTCGTTTTTCGAGTTTTTGTTTTAGTAAACAACATGAATGCAGTACTAACGTTTACAGAGCTTCGTCCTTCTTGTGGGTTTGGCGACTACCTTGTTACCTGAGAAATTGTGTATGTACTCATCTTATATTTAAAGAACTTCATTCTTACCGCAGGTCCCATGACTCATAATCACCCCCTGGTTTGTTGTTTTAATTTCCTTTAAAATTTTTTAATTTGTTTTTTTTCTTAAATTTCTTGTATTTTTTTTTTCATTTCTTGTTTCATTTTTTTCATACTCAATTTTATTACATTTTTTTCTATTATTTTGTATTTGCTTTATTGAATTACTTTTTTAATTTTTATATGTTTTTTTTTTTTTTCATTTTCTTTTTTATAACATTTTTTTTCATTTTATTGTATTTATTTATGACTTTCGTAATTTTATTTAATTTAATATTTATAATTTATTTCATTTATTTGAGAAAAAAAAATTTTTTTTACTTATTTTTTTGCGATTTTATAGCCCATTAACACAATTTTTGTTTTATTTTAATATGATTACTCAATCACATTGTGCCATTATTTGTTGATCAAATTCAAAAGAAGTGCCCTTAAAAACCATTCAAATGATAATAAACTCGAAATATATTTATATGATAATCTTACATGATTCATTTATGATTGAATGATGTTAATGATTCCAATAACAGCGGGTAGGACAAAATGCAATAAGTACTAACACTAATGGCTGTTGCTGTTAAAAACTAGTTTTTAACAGCAACAGCCGTTTAGTATTTATTGCATTTTATTTATAATTAATTTAGTAAATTACTTTATTTATAAAATTATGTGATACTGTAACATAATTTGATTGTCGAATTCGAAATAAGCGCCTTTAAAAACCATTGATAAATTCTTCAACTCTTTTCCACATGTTTTTTTTGTTTTTTTTTTTAATTTTTTTTTATTTTTTAATTTTTTTCTTTTTTTTTTGTACTTAGTACTTAGAAAACAAAAAAAAATGTTATTTATTATGAATCAAATGTATTATCAGTGAATGCATGTAAAAATGGGAAATTTTAGTTACGAACCACACCATAAGTACAAGAAACCGAGTTTCCATAGTTGGCAGCGCTCGTAGCAGAGTGGGTAAGATACTGGACTCATATGCAGAAGGTCGAGGTTTCAAATTTCTTTATTGGAAAATTTTTTTTTTTTTTTAATTGTAAAATAAAAAAATTTAAAGTGAAATAAAAATTGTTGTGTGAAAACAAAATTAAAATTTGTTAAAAACTTAATTGCTTGAGAGTGTGAGGGGGAATGTTGGGTAAAGGTGTGCAGAAGAGTACGAGACGGTTGGCAGATATACATATATAGTGGGGAGAGGAGAAGTGTATAGAGAACAGTCGGTGAGGGGGACGGGGTAAGGGGGGAGACTAAAGAGGAAGAGTAAACCACTTTCGTATTAAAAAAAAAAATCTGTCGGTTTTAAAATTCCAGCCCCCCCGAGTAACGCGACATAAAGAACTTCGTTCTAATTAAAACAAGCCTTATCTTTACTTCCTATTTTGTCAAATTTTGAGAAAAACTACATTATCACACACCAATCACCTCAAGAAGCTAGAAAAATTTTGGCCACAATAAATTTTGAAAGTAATGACACGATCGTTCTAACACTTGCAAATCTAGACATGATATACAGTGAGAGAAAGAAATTTTTGGAAAGTAAGCAAAATAATTCTGAAAACTATGACCAGCAGCAGCAGCAGTGGGCAAGGATCAATCGCTTTAATGTATATAATAGCAATGATTGTGGTTCTTACAGAGGTAATATGTATCATCAAAACAATAGAGATTACACATATCCACACAATAACACTCACTACAGCTATATGCAACAACACAAACATGGCCTACCTCAGAGCAATAACAGTGTGCCGCTCGTTCCCGATTTCCATGTGCCCCCACCGAACTATCCAATAATAAATACAGTCAGTACCGCGCAAAATATACACAGCAATTTAAACGGGCAATAGACACACCGAACCATGGTCCGTCGATGTGTCTAGATAATACCGAGTTAATTGAAATATTAAACAAGGGGATTTGGGATGAAAAAAAGGACCACGATAAAAATAATGAAAATAAAATACCGCGCTCCCCACACGTTTTATGTCGATTATTTAAATAAGAGAATTGGTCATTTTGGATAGTGGAAGCCAAATCACAGGCATATCAGAAAATTTCTACTTAAAAATGAGAGAACACTGGAACGTGTGTGAACTTCCAGTGTCCAATATAATGGTAACCGTCGCCATACGAAAGAAAACAACGTGCATAAAGAAACAAGTATCGATCGAAATTAGTATTGGTGACGATTTCTTGCGCTGTACCTTTTTGGTTGTCCCATTCTTGACAAGTAACATAATCTTAGGGAATGATCTTTCATTGAAGCACGGATTTATTATCGACTATTGGCGCGCAGAAGTACGAATTAAACATAGGGCGATTTCTAATGACTCGGTGTCTTTCGAACGTGATTGCGCGGAAAAACTTGTATCGAAGAGAACTGGAGAGAGTATTCATATATAAATATATATATATATATATATATATATATATATATATATATATAAAATAAATGATGAAACTAATGAAAAGGAAAGTATACAATGGGTAAAAGCATATGATCGTAAAATAAATATTGATAATAATAAAATAAATATAAGTATAAATAAAGTAAACAGTACGAAAAGAACAAGCATTTAAAGTTATCAAAATGATAACACTGTTGGAAATAAATATGAAAATTTTAAAAATAAATATATTGAAGACATGTTTAGTGAAAAACTAGAATCACAAATTTTAATCACCACTTTTGAGTGGTGATAATTCCCGAGTGTGTGAGGTAAGGGAAATTAATGGCAATGTCACAGATAGTGGAACACAAATAAATACCGACGGCTATGAGGACGAGCTCACCTCACTGCTTCATGATATCACGAATAGCTTAACAGTGCTAAATGATTCAAGAAAACAAATAGTTTTAAAAATGCTACAACAATTTAGATCTTTATTATGAAACAAGCCGGGTTGTGAGCAGAGCTATGTGCATAAAATTCGCCTCACAAAAGAAAATCCGAGAATTAATGTAACGTACTCGGTTCCATTGGCCTTAAGAGAATCAGTAAGGAGTAATATTAACGAGATCTTAAAATCAGGTATCATTGAAAGAGCGACGAGCCCGTCTTGCAACCCATTGCGAATCGTACGAAAGGAAAACGGGAAAATTAGAGTATGCTTGGACGCGAGACACCTTAAAAAATTTGTCGAAAGTGATCATGAAGCCGTGCCGCTCATTCCAGATGTTACGCAAAAGTTTTATAATTGTAAATACTTTTTAAAAATTGATTTGACATCTGGATACTGGCAGATACCTCTAGCAGAGAAATCGAAACCTTTAACTGCTTTTCTCTTTGATTCAAAAATGTTCCAATTTACACGCATTACATTCGGGTTGAAAGCAGCCAGCAGTGCGTTTATCCGTGCGTTGAACATCGCGCTAGAAAGTAAGGTAAACACCAAAAAGGTGAATTTCATAGATTATGAAAGTGACAACCCGGACAACGAACCTTTATCGAACGATGGAAATGAAATTAGAAGACACAGCTCGACTTACATTGATGACACGGCAATTGGAACAGAAAATTTCAAGTCTCACGTAAAACTAGTTTTAAAAATATTTTCTAAACCACAACAGAACAATTTTACAATTAAGTTAGAAAAATGCGTGTTTTTCCAAGTATCAATTTTATTTCTCGGATTTGAACTTTCGTTTCGGGGAATCAGACCAGATCCACGTAGAATACAGCTCATATTAACCCTTGAGGAACCAAAAAACCAAAAAAGTTTGCAAAGTATATTGGGCTTTTGTAACTATTATCGACGATTTATTATACAACATAATAACTATATTACACCCTTTCGCGATTTGTTACGAAAAAATGCAAAATGGAACTAGACAGCCAAACATTCAAAGGCCTATGAAGCATTAAAAAATAATTTTGTAAATTCGGTATGCTTAAGCCATATTTTACTTCACACACCTTTTAAGGTTTAGACAGACGCAAGCATACAAGGGATAGGGGGAGTATTATACCAGGTGGACATCGCTGGAGACCACCACGCGTATTATTTCGGTCGCGAGCCGCTGCCTCACTAGTGCAGAATCACAATACATGACTACAGAAAATGAACCACTTGACATTATATATAGTGTAACTAAATTTCGACATTACTTGATCAGCAGCACATTCAAAATCATAACAGATCACAAAGGCTTATTATTTTTAAATTCCACTAAATTTCATAATTCACGACTGATTTGATGGGGTTTGCTCTTGCAACAGTATTCTTACACCGTATCATACTACAAGGAAGTGGAAAACATGGCAGCGGACTTCTTAAGTAGACACCCAGCAGGAAAATTTAGAGATGTAAGGGAGACAAAATTAATAGTTCCGACATTAAGTAAATACTTGCCGATCAAATCAAAAAATATTGTTGAAATGTCACAAGTGGTCGTCATGGCGATACATAATGATGGGGTTTCACTTACAAAATATCATTAGAAATTTGGGGAAAAAGCAAACACAGGATGGCTCTTGTAAGCATATTATCGAAAGCATACGACAAAATAAAATACTAATAATGACTTCCAAATATTTAATAACATTCTTTTCCATAGTGGGAAAAATAATCAAAATTGGCGCATAGTCGTTCCGAAGGAAATCAAAACAGATTTAATTAAACACACCCACGTAAAACTCAGTCACCCAGGAACTTTTAAAACTCATGCATACATGAAAAAGTTTTTTTATTAGAGGGGGATGCAAAAAAATGTAAAACATCACATTAAATGTTGCGATGCATGCCAGCGCGCCAAGCACCTCACGATAGCGATTGAGGGGCCTTATCAATTGGTTCATACGGAAAGACCTAGGGATTTGTTCACTGTGGACTTTTACGGTCTACTTTTACATTTATCATAGTCAACTGAAATCATGCCTATTATAGTTATAAAATATGCATGACATACGGCAGGTACTTTTAGTTATTGCCTAACATATTATATTCTGTTTAAAGTTATTGGAATACTTTTATGTGCATACTATGTAACATTTTTTACTTTATTTGATACAAAATATTCCAAGAATTCTTTGACATACATTTTTAAATAAAAAAAATGTATTAAGGCTTCTCTTATCAGAGGACTTACAGGTGCGATTGTTTGTCTTTTTTTACTATTTATCCTTACTATAATATTTAATTTATACCTAACTTGTACATTATTTATATATCTCCTTCATATTCAAAGTGAACGAGACAACATCTAAATGACAACCCCTGTGTTCCATGCAGTAAATGCTGAGTTTCTTGACTATAAATATGTACAGGTATAATTATTTATTTACCAGGCGTTTGAACGCTCGTATTACGTATCAGTTACAAAAAAGATATTATTTTTCAGAGTTTGGCATCCTATCAAAAAGATCACAAAGAACCTATGGGCCCTGCTGCTTCAATTTGTAAGGCACTGGAATCACTCTGATGGGTATGTAAATCAACGACAAAAACTATTAATAAATTTTTATTACTCTGCAACACGTAATTAAATTTAGTACTTTTTGATACTTTCAAAATTTATATTATATTGAGTACCATATCTAACATATGGTAAGAGACGTACCATGTATTGTTGTACAATACAATATATTGTATATACTCCACGCAATAAATATTAATGGGTCGACTAACTAGACACATATGTTATTATCGTTAAAAAAACAAGCAATAATGATATGTAATATAGATACTATAATTATTAAAGTTGCTTTGCTCACTTATTTTGATATAAAGGATGTTCAAGTTAAATACAACTTAAATATTACTAGGGATTTGGTCACTGTGGACTTTTACGGTCTCCTACCTCGCTCTCGGGGGGAAGTGGAGTGCATACTCGTAGTGCTGGATGCATTTTCTAAGTTGGTCCATCTCTACCCTATGAAGAGAGCCACTACAATCATGTCACTAAAAATAATAAAAGAAGAATACATTCCCGAATTTGGTCAACTTTGACGTATTCTTAGTGATAATGGATCTCAATTGAATACCCCTAAATGGAGGAATTGGTTAGAGCAGGAGAGAATTAGGATCGTCTATAGCTCTGTCCGTCACCCACAGTCGAATCCAACAGAAAGGGTCACGTGGGAGATTGGGAGGTACCTGCGCACTTATTGCTCTGACAAACACACGGCATGGGCCAATCATATTAAAAATATTGAACACCTATTAAACATCAGTACAAATTATAGCACTGAGTGCATTCCGAATGAGTTGCATTTCGGGAAACCGATTGAAGACGAAATCATACATTTGATAAAATATCCATCCAAATACGAGATTGATCATAAGTATATGCTGGTATTTGCCAAGGGAAAGATGGAGAAGCGTTTTGGGGATCGAGCTGGACAGCAAAAGGTGTCCAAGATTTTGTTGGATGTAGGGGATAAAGTTCTGTTAAGGGTATGGCACTTATCGAATGCCATTGAAAAAGTAAGCAAAAAATCCTTTATGCTATTTGAGGGTCCATATATAATAAAAAAAATGAGGGCAAATGCATTCTCACTTGTCGATTCCGCGTATTGCAATGAGGAAAAAGGCATATATAATAGAGCAAATTTAAGGAAATATTACGCGGATGAGTAATGATGCATATGATTTGGTCAACGAGCCAATTGATTCCGATTCCTGTTGTAATATAAAAAAAAAAAAAAAAAAAAAAAAAACTTTCTTGCGCTAACATATGTAAGTTGTATGAATAAAAAATTATTGTTAATAGATCAAAATAATGATGTTTGTATATAAAACTGTCTAATTTATGCAATATTCTCAGCGGAACAAATTATGTATCGAATGAAAGGCACAGTATGCATCACGAGTTTGCTTTCAAACCATGGTTAAATTGTCGTAACGACACGTAATTTAACTCGAGTTCTACTTAGTTTATAACATCCGTCCACGAAACATTTAGTACTGAGTTTGATATGTTGACAGCGGAAACGAATGATTTGGTATGCATGGTGATAACGTAAGCTTCACCCATGAATTTGCACAATGAGTTGGCCTTTAAATTGGCAGTTTATTTTTACCTTTGTGCACCAAATGGTAAAAACGAGGGGGAGTTTTAAAGGTGTTTAAAAGTTAGAGGATTTTGCGCCTATGTTTGAGGGGGAAGGCAGAGAGAAGGGGAAGGGGCACCGCGATAAGCAGCCGAAAGTTGGATAGCTGGTTGCTAGCGCTCCAATTTTAAGTACAGAAGTTTATTGAGCCTGGGACAGTCCGACGCTCGCACCAACCGCAGAGAGGCACGACGTCAGAGTCCACAGCCACAGATCTAAAGAAAAAACCGTGTTCTGGTTGATCTCCTAGAGGACCAGGAAAAGCAGCTTGAGGCCCAACCCACGTAACAACCACAAGGAAAGGACCTCTTCCCTGCATGGTCAAGGAGATCCCTGGCAGAGTCCTACACCTAAGACGTCAACGTCCTCTGTCTCTCTGCGCTGGTGCCCCCAAAAAAGAAAAACAAAATTTGTTAACGCCCCGACCAAGAAACATAAGAAACCGCGCTGTTAGATTATGCAATCTTCCGGTTTTCTTTGTATTCAGTAGAATTTGGCGATTTTTAATTAATGGGTTGCGTCGAAATAATTGACTAACGATGAATGCTGTAAGCCGTATTGTAGCTATAATTCAGAGATTTATTTATAAATAAATCAAAAAAGAGTAATATGATCTAATGTAATCTGTTCACGTTTATTTTCCATACGTTCTCACCAAAATTCCTGTATCGAGAGTCTCTCAAATTTCTTCATAATCCAATAAAACATGTTAATGGACAAATTGTCGTCAAACGCAGTAAGTAAATTTTATAAAAAATTAGTAAAAAAAAAATCCTAAAATATTTTTTTACAACTGCTTACATACAAATGATGTGATAAACGTTGTAAGTAAAGTAATTTTCACACACATCTGAGCTCACAATATGTTGCAAATATTATATTGTAGTAATAAAGTAACCCATAAAACTATATCTCTTGCATTGATCGTAAGCAGTTCCATTTATCATATTTTTCTGAAGATTAAATCAAAATTTTAAATCATGTATGCACTCATTATTTAAAAAAATATGAAGTATATATTTAATCTAAAGGGATCATTAAAGTTTAGATCAGCCAAAAAAATTTCTAATATTACTGGCTTGGTTCACTAACAAAACTGACCAATATTAATTGCTCTTCATTATATCCCGGTTTAGTCTTTAACCTTCTTTTGTTCGGACATAACAAATAAAAAATTAGAAAAATGTTTATGACAAAGAATTTAACTGCCAATAACGGTACTATTTTTCACCCAATATTTGTATTCTAATCTTTATTTGTAAAATAATATTTATTAACATTTATTTGTACTACTTTTGCCCCAATACTTGATATTAAATACTTTTAAATGTCACGATATACCTGATTGTTCAAGTCTACATCACCTTCACTGTCATCATCAGAAAACACTCGTTCAATGTTATAATAGTCATCAACATCACAGTGCTTACTTTCATCGTTTGTTAGAAGATTATTTGAATCTGATTCACTACTATCAGATGTATGATCTTCCTGAGGAAGCAGTATAACTAAAGAATCATCATCTAATCCAGCAATATTTAGATTCTCATGGATGGATGGTGAAGTGTTACTGGTGCATATACTATTAGATAGCCCATCACATGACGGAGATCTCGTAACATCTCTTTCTTGAAAGACATGATTTGTTAACGATGCATCGCCAGGATTCAAAAAATCATGTGTACTAGAGGGCACGGTACCAGAATTATCTTTTGTGTCATCCGAGCTAACATGTTTTCAGTTAATGCTGGTAAGAGTTTGTATTTACTTTAGAACTAAAACATGTAAAAGATTGACAAGATCATTTTAAACAGAAAGTTTACAATTTTTCTAATATTACACGGGTGAATAATTAACTTGAAATCAATTATTATCAATTAGAGCAGAAAGTAGCATTACTTATTCAAATCCACATGTTATATAAACATGTTATTGCAGCTTTAGATAAAGCTGTCGTACAAACAAATAATTGAAGCTTTACATATTTGAATTACTTTATTGTCGTTGACAAACCTCTTACTATTAATGACAACAAACCTATGACTCCTCAACAGAACGGCGATATCTTTTTGTGGACTTCGGTATCTCCAAAGCAGGATCTTGCAAATACCTTTTGTAAGGACCTCTTTTACTCATTGTGAGTTGTGAATTTTTTTTTTTACATTAAGTTTAGTAGAAATCATAAAAAATAACTTAGGTTGGTCATCTTTTCTTTAAGGATGGTCAAGAGGATCATTTTGCGGGGGAAGTGGTAAGGGGGACCTGTACTGTAACATAGGGAAAATGTAGGGACGCCAACTTCTAAAATATCAATTTAAA
This sequence comes from Copidosoma floridanum, assembly GCF_036245765.1. Taxonomy (NCBI): domain Eukaryota; kingdom Metazoa; phylum Arthropoda; class Insecta; order Hymenoptera; family Encyrtidae; genus Copidosoma; species Copidosoma floridanum. The sequence continues at coordinate 27,361 of NW_028321943.1, read as the reverse complement.
TGCGAAGTAATCATTCTTTAGTGCATATAGTACAGGTTATAGTATCTTATATTGTTTAAAAACATTACTAAATGATGTTGACAATCTTCGTAAGGAATATAAAATACGTTCATTGAGTCCACTAATTTAGGAATTGGAGCATGGAAACGTGGCAACAGCGCTCATTACTCAATTTTTTCACTTCGAAGTTGCAACCCTAAGTTATAATACCTATCATGCGAGTTGTCTTATTTTTTATTTTTTCATATGCATATCATTTTGCAAAGGATAAATAAACAAAATATTAAACTTTATATGCAATTTTTTAATAATAAACGTTTGAAGGGAGCTTTCTTGCTGTCAAAGGAGGCTTTGCTTACTTTGCAGAAGTCGCACTGTCGCACGTAGCAGACAAGGTTAGATGACATTTATCCAGCGCATGTACTATAAAGTGTATACATATATATAATTATTTGTTGCCAACATTTTCACGTTGAGTTCACAATGCTCTCGCGGACTCAAAAAGTATGAGCTTCTTTATTAAAATTCTTCATACAATAGGCCATAACATGTGTGTTTTAAGATGACAAATTAATCCCTTACCATTAGACTTTATCAATATAATTTTTTTGAACTAATCTTTGCATTTTTCCACCTGCAAGAACTGTTTTTGCGAAAACAGTGTACGTGTTTACCATTAAAGCATGGGTTAACTTACCTTCCCCCAGATCCGATCTTGCAGTATTTTTTAATACAAAAATGAACCATGTAAAATATTGAGAAAATTCAGGAACGTTCTTAGTGAGCTTAACTATAAGGGTATAAATTTTAAGTAAGTTCTCTGCATTTTTGTATACCTCTTGACCATCCTTGATACTCATGTATATTTACACATCACCAGTAATAAGTCGTATTATTTTACCTACGGCCCCACGTGGCCACATAGCATGCAGCTCTACAACTTAAAATATTTAAGATTCTTTCACATGATGTCTCATAGACATACTAAGGACTCGTTCTGAATGGTGTACCGACGAGCTTACCCAGATACAGGGTACGTTTTTTTGTAGTCGGTTGGTCGATAGGTCGGTCCGATTCCTCTAGAATGTATATCTGTATACATCGTAAGTATAGGTATGATGGGTACATTTTTTTAGTGATCGGTCAGTCGGTCGGTCCGATTCCTCTAGAATGTATATCTGTATAAATAGTGATTATAGGTATACATTCTTAAGGAATTGAACCAACCGATCAATCGACTGACTACAAAAACAAAAAAAACGTACCAACAGAGTCCCGGGTACGCAAGCCTTTTCATATGGAACGATCTGAATGAAGAATGCCAGGAAACTCCATTCTTCTCTTCCCCCTTGGTGCTAAATAAACCACAAAAAGTTGTCTGCTCCGTTCGCTTAATGGTGGAGTTGATGTTAAACAAAGGAGAAGGGTGGAAAAAAGGGGGATGCTGGCGTACCACCCCAACAGGAATGTGATCCGAAGGCTAATTAGCCTTAAGACGAGGGCCTGGCCAGGCAAACCCTTAGAGCATATACTACTGGAGTGAGCATGCAAGAAACTGAAAGCGTAACACACGGTGACCAATTGTAGGTACTTTATCTCTCTCTCTAGCCGAGCTATGATTGGTTGGGTCTGGAAGGCGAGAACTCAATCGACCAATCATAGCTTGGCTAGGAAGAGACAGGTATTACCTACGCTCGTTTACCGTGTCACGGTCTCAGTCACCTGCATGCTCACTCCTGTAGTATATACTCTAAGGGCAAATCTTACATTGATGCCAGGACCTGGACAGGCTGAAATGTAGAGTTTGTTACATAGAGTAATGAGTTTGACCGTAGGCTACGATCAAGGCCTGGCCAGGATATATGTATTTATGTATGATAGCATATATCTACTGTATACATTACTAAAGTATTACTGTCTTGATCATCGAATTTTTCGTACTTCAAAATTAGTCTAACGTTGGTTATTTTTGTCTCTCGTATTTGTACTCATAGCTATCATACTAAGTATATTAAGCTTAATTTTTTTTTCTCAAAATCTCCACGATCTCGAAGTTTTTCCCTTTAATCCTTTAATGTTCTGACTTATATTTTGTTAAATGTGTATTAAAGAAACGAATGAACAAGCATCAACAAACAGAAGAGTAATGAAAGAGAGTGTGTGTATATGTACTTATACATGTGTATGTGTATGTGTATGTCACTTCACTCCCGCGTATCGAAGGCCGAAGGTTATAAAGTATATCTATGTATGTAGTATAATACCAGGGCCTAGCCATACTCTTTCGATAACCTCATTACAATACTGGCCAGGGCCTGCTTAGGCTGTCTGGCTAGGGCCAGGACCTGGTATAAAGCTACGGGCGTCTAGTGGTCATTTCTTGTCGGGACGATTTCTCTATTTGGAACGTTCTGAATGAAAAGTTGCTTGCATACCCAGGAACGCTCGTATGTGCAGCATTCGGAACCAGTCCGAAGAATAGACTGTTCAGTGCTCATCCCAAGCGGGAGAACTCAGCATCTGATGGATAAAAAATGATCGGAAAGTGGCAGTAGCTTTATGCCATGGCCTGGGCACTGGGTACTGGGCAGGCCCTCTTGACTATTACGATGATTTTATGGAAAGGGTAAGGCCAGAGGTCTAATTACGTGCTTTGATATACGAAATAAGGTTCGATGTTAATGGTCATACAACCAACACGGGGCATGCGGCCTGCTGAAATTTGTAAAATTAAATGACTTGCAGGGGGCTAGTTAGCACATGTTTGGAAGCTCGATCTAATAACGAAAGTATTTGTGGGGTGGAGAATTAGGGTAAAATTTCATTTAAAATGTATAGTATTGGAAAACGTTTTTTCTGAAGCCCCCAAGAAGGTATACATTAATCGCCATTCGTTTTAAACAATATTAACCTTGTTCCTTACGTTTTCGTTTATAACCATGAGTTTTTGCCACCTTCAACAATTTATTTTGCAATATCCTCAGAGTTAAAACAGATGAAAAATTTTTTGGATAATAAGAAAATAATAATCAACAATTCTTTAAATTTTTAAGCGGTTAGTAAGAAAAGTTTCTTTTTTTTTAAATAAATTTATAATTAGAAGTCCCTCAGTACGTTTTGGTTGGAAAGTTCTTAGCAGCATACGTTAGGTATAATCATAATGTTAACGACAGTGTAGTTTGGTTAACAGGCGCCAAAAAATACATTTTTTTCACCACTCCGTATCTCGGCTTCCTCAAATTAAGATGGATGGATGCAATGCGAAGAAATGTTAGGAATCGCCTCAGAAGTATTGTTACCAAGAGCCAGCCGGTTCACAGATCAATGCTTTATTTACGCATCATTGATTTTACTATATATAATAGGAGCTCTGTAAATTGTTTCAATTGTGAAGTTGTTCATCTGAATGGATAATGTCTGTATTTACCTTGAAGAGCGTATACGTGTACTGAAGCCGTTTCTTATTTAGAGCGTTCTGAATAAAAAGTTCGCGTAGCATGCCAGAGTCTATTCGCTGTGTGCAAGTTCAGTGCTGCCTCCATTTTGCCAGATTTCTCATGCTAAACTAAATGAGAAAAAATTAGTAGATGTGGCCACCATAGTGCACTAACAGGTTTGGTGAACAATTCCATAATACTATCCCAATTCCAGTGACGTAATAAAAGACGTCATTAGAGACGTCTCTTAAGACGTCATAAATGACGTATCTAGAGACGCATCCAAAGACGTATCTAAAGACGTAACCATTTCTAGAGATGTAACAAAATATCTCACCAAAGACGTCTATAATAACGTCATTTATGATGTGTCTTTGTTTACGGCTTCAGAGACGTCTTTGGATACGTCCTTAGATACGTCTTGAATGACGTCTTTAAATACGTCATTAGAGATGTTTTTAAAGACGTCTTTAAATACGTTACCAAAGACGTCTTAGAGATGTCTTTGGTGACGTCATTAAAGACGTCTTTAGAGACGTCTCTAATGATGTCTTTTATGACATCATTGCTTGGGATTGGGATACATGCAAAAGTGACAAGTGGCGCCAGCCCTTCCCTCCACCAACTTGCACACAGCGAATCGACGTCTTCCGTTTAATGCGATACATAAGCATTGGTTTCAAATAGAACTACGTGACACTGTCGCGTCAAACTCAAGACGTCCAACATTTATCTATATACATTAGAAGAGTAGTTTTTTTATATAGAAATCATAGACTATGGACTTGTTCCGAATGGTGTACTGAATTCTCTGTCCGTTGCCATCAACTCTACTAATGACCAGATGTAGCACACAATTTATGTAATTTATTAAGCAACAATGGGAAAAAAATTAGGGGAGATTGCTGGCATTAGCACGATTATTTCATTTAAAACGTTCCAAATGAAAAGTTTCTTGCGTATCCGGAAGCTGTATGCCATGTAACTATTTTTCTGTTCATCGGTCTCTGTTATAACATAGGCCCGCAAAGCGAAAAGAAATTATATGGTGCGGCCCCTAGTACTTTCGTCAGTACACCATTCAAGACGAGATCTATGATAAGGTTTGTTCGGAAGCCGAAATCTGGTGACCCCAGGCGACATATGGCTGCCCACGCTCATACAAGTTTGACAAAAGAACGAGCATTCTATGAGTAAACGCGGGCGACCCCCGTTTAGAACCAGCTGATCCACTGAGGAACCTGATTGGCTGGAGCCGCTCCTCTTACTCTATCATTCCTGATGTTGTGGAATGTCCTGTCTTCAGACTCACCTTTCCCTACCATATCACACGAGTGTGCATATATCTATATATCAGCTGATTTCCAACGTAGGTTGCCCGCGTTCACCCAAAGAACGCTCGTTCTTTTGTCAAACTTGTGTGAGCATGGGCAGCCATGTGTCGCCGCATTTCAGTTTCTGAATAAACCTATAGAAACCTCATGTATATAGGGATACTTGTATAAAGGTTACGTTTGAATAAAACGTATCCGTATCCCAATCGTATCCCAATTGTATACTCGACTGCAACGCCATCACTCTAGGTAGATCGTATACTATAATATTTATACAATTTATTATCTTTTTCTTCTTTAAAATAGTATAAAAATCATTGAGGTATTAGAATAGTGTTAAATTGATAAAAATAGTCTTAAATGATAATTATAATTGTATATAAGATAATACACGATCTACCTAGAGTGATGATGGCGTTGTAGACGTGAGAATGATTGGGATACGATTGGGATACGAATACGTATTATTCGAACGCAACCATTATACCCACTGGGTGCAGACATATAAGTTCGTTCGCTAGCAGCATTGTTTTACCAAGTGTATCATGCACATAGTCTATGACTGAAGAACTGAACTGCTGCGCAAGTGCGCAATAACAGCGATAGTGCATACATAATTAATATGTAAATAATCATTTAACAAAAAATTTTATTCGTTTATTATTACATAAACATAATTATTAAGTGATTTTTATTATAAATTCCCAATTACGTTATCATTACAAAAGTAACTTAAAAATCTATGACGCTATAAGTGTCGCTGCCGTTGCGCGGTGCTTCAGTTCTTCAGTCATAGACTATGTGTGTGATACACTTGGTAAAAGAAGTTGTTAAACAACGCTGTTCCCTAGTCCCATGCCCTATGTGTGTTACAGCGAGCCATATTGTGTACCTGCTTTAGAAATTCTTCTTAGTCTACCCTGTAAAGTGTGTCAACTTTTCTTTTAAGAAATTTATCGACGTAATTGTATGTAAGCCGTCGTGTTAAGTATTGGAAATGCGGGTCTTTTCTTACAATAGCATACAAATAAAAAGTCTTTTAGTTAAACGTAGACTCTGAACATCGGCCACTTCAAAAAATTTAACCTGTATCGTACTTTTTGCTACTATGGAGCCACGTGTGTATGAGATTAACAATGATGAGTGTATACTGGTATCATTTGTGATGAATGAAGAAGGACGTTTAAGAACAAGCTTCCAATGTTGGTTAGTTGATACAGCTTCGGAAAAAATAAACAAATCATTGATGACAAAAGCGAGGTTTTAGTTGAATGGCCAAACATAGACACTTGCCCTGCATCAAGGTCTATAAAAAAGAGACTCACTAATGCAGTTTTTAAAAGAGAATGTGTAAGCATCATTGCCCATGGGAGTAAGTATGCATATATACACATAATGCTAGAGTATTGTAGAAAGTATATAACTATTGTAATTCTTTGTATGTTAGCCTGGGTACAGATAAGCGAGAAACTAAAATCACTCGAAATCAAGGGAATAACAGAAACTTCCAAATCTATAAGAAAAAATTTTACTAGAGTTGCTTATTCATTAAGTGATAAAGATACAGATCAACAGAATACGAAAAAAAAGACCCTTAAAGCTGCAAAGAAAGATTTCAGTAATATTGTATCATCTGCACTGTAACCAGTTGTTAATGTAGGTACTATTTTCATAACTTACAGCTCTCCTTACACCGTCCACTTTGCTTAAAAGTACTCTTATTTCTGTACACATTCCGTCTTTTTGTATGTTACTGAGAATGTTTCTCATAAACATACGTTGAAATTTATCAAATCAGGTACCAAACTCACTTTTCATAAGTAAAAAACAAATTTTAAAAGTGGTACATTAATCTAAGTTAAACCACAGATTTATTAAAATCTTTTAGTACGTCCTAGTTTTTATCATGACTGCATTTTTTATTCATTCTTGTACTTTAGTCCTGTTGCAAACATTTTTTTTTTTTTTAGGAGGGTTAAACCATGTATGTAAGCAGGAAATCATGAGTTAAAGAGACATCATTAGTTTCATGAAATATTTAATATAATTTCACCACTCAGTCAAAAATTTATAGCTATAATTATACCTATAAATTAAAACTATAATTATAGCTATAACTTCCTATAAAACAGCTATTATAATGTATTAAATTCAGCCATAACTATAGCTATAAATTACAGCTGTAAAATTCTCATGAATAATGAATAAAAATTAAGTTAAGATCAGATTTTTTCAACATATATCGCTAGAGAGGGTATCATCCGTACGATAACAGTAAAACTGGGGGCCTAAAGTATTTTTAAATAAGTAGAAAAAAAAACAACAAATCATATACAATTTCAAGTTTTTTAAAAATTGTTTCAAAATACTTTAAGCCCTTAGTTTTACTGTTATCACTGTTGTTACACAAATTTGTTACACGATTTACGTAATTTTATACGTAATTTTTTTATGTAACAAAGATACATAATATTATCGTTAAATTATTTCCGGCTGACCTGAAAGTAATTTGCCTTCATATGTGTGCATGTAACAATGGTCTGCACTAAATTTAGATGCAATTCTATTTTTGTAAGAAAAGTTATGAGACTTTTTTTAAAGAAATACTTGGTTTCACGTATGTAAGCTGTAATTATTTATTCAATTTTGTCGTTAATTTCTTTCCGGCCGACCAGAAAGTAATTTGCATTCATTTGTGTGCACATAAAGATGATCTGCACCATGTTTGGATGCAATCCTGTTTTTGTAAAAAAAGTTATAAGACTTTTGTTAAATAAATACGCGGTCTCACGTACGTAGGCTCTAATTGTTTATTTATTATTTTTGTTTATTACTTCTCGGTCGACCTAAAAGTATTTTGCTTTTACTTGTGTGCATATAAAGATGATTTGCACTAAGTTGGAATGCAATCCTATTTTTGTAAGAAAAGTTATAAGACTTTCTTAAAATAAATACTCGGTCTTACGTACGTTGGCTCTAATTGTTTATTTATATTTTTTTTCATTACTTTTCGACTGACCTGAAAATTGTTTGCTTTTGTTTGTGTGTATATAGAGATGATCTGCACCAAGTTTGGATGCAATTCTATTTTTGTAAGAAAAGTTATAAGAATTTTTTTAACGAAATACTTGATTTTACGTACGTAAGCTCTAATTGTTCATTTAATATTGTTGTTTATCCCTTTCGTGTTTATAAAAAGACGATCTGCATAAAATTTGATGGCTATCTTATTTCTGTGAGAAAAGTTATGATTTCTTCTTTAGTATACTTGATTCACTTTTTGTAAACTTGGTTTGTTAATTTAATGTTATTAATAATTCATTGTTTTTTTTCTAAAAGACGTTTAATACAGATATACTGCATATAGAGCATCAAAAGTGCCAGTTAGGCTTATTTTCAAAAAAAAATAATTTCAGTTTCCTACGGAGCGCTCCATATAGTCTGTCAGCTAGGTCCGTCAGCTAGCTTCAGCTTTATATTATTTTTGGGTGGGATGTAAAAAACCGTACAATTAAGCGTTCTGCAATTTTTCGTTGGTATTCTTTATGATATAATGAATATACGTTCAATGTTTTAATAGTATCTATCAAAAAAATCTATGTAATAAACGTCCTCAATCGACGTTCACTGGCATGTAATACCACCCTAGTCCGCAGATAAAGTAATACTACAAAATGTTGTTTCTTAGCCTTTTAGATCCAAACGTATTGTGGCTATTATATACGTGACTAGGAATGAGTGTGTAAGCGTATGTGACAGGTGCGAGTGTGACGTTGGACATGTAATTAGCGTAGGTGGTAGAAAGTTGTTTTGAAATAATTGGAAGATTTGATGAATGCACGCAGTCTTGTAGTGGCCAGCTTCGTGGCACGTCTTGTCATAGCATTAGTTTGAGCTTTTCCTATCTACGTAAAATATTGTTTATATAATTGTTCATTGATTTAATATTAAAATATTTATGAAAACCACACCCAATTGCCAAATATTCTCATTTAGACGGTCTCTAAGGACCCACTGACTAGTGATTTCTCTATTTTACTTTAATCTACCGTTGCCGTGATAACATTTCTACGTTCAATTATTTTGTACAATACTCCTAACAAATTTTTTTTAACACTACTACTATTTCTACGATTAACTGTTGTTTATTAGGACGCAAAAAACTGGTTTCGTCTATTTTTATCGTTTTTTGACGGGGCTTCAGCTGACTTTTTAAATTGTGCAAAGTTGCTTTAATCGTGTTTTATTGTCGAAATCTTGTATGTACATTTTTTCAGACTGACAATTCTTCGAAATATGCAAGAATTTTTAGCTAATTCTACCATACGACTTATCCAGGTCTTTTGTTTGGCCACGGGTGCACTATTCGCTCCAAGTCGATGTGGGGACTCTGTCCCGTCGGACAAGATCAGCGGCGTTCCCCTCTCCCCGCGCGCCTCTCTCCTATCGTCTTCGTTGAGCTGCGCCGCTGCGCAGCTCAGTTCTTGCACAGTCGCCGCTCAAGCGTGCTCGCTCCAGGCTATACTCATAGCTCGTGCCACTAGGCACATGTAACTTTGCATATTGAATAAATAAGTTGTTGTCGTTTAATATCTAAAAGAGTACATCATTATCCTGGCCCGATTCACCTCCTGGTGAATCTCATGAACACGGCAGAATTTGGGGCTGCCTTCCTTCTGGCTTGGTGACCTACAGCACTGCAGTACCGACCACCTCGCAAATACCCTAAGCCGATGCAGAGGTTGCGCTGCCTCTAGCCAAAATAAGGCAAAATTTGTTATCACATTCTGTAACTTAGCGAAATTATGATTTTTTAAATTGTAGATAAACTACATTGATCATGAACCTACTGCAAGTGTGAGCGATAAAGAAACGGATGATGATACATCTGACGAAAGTAACATTAATGACTCATAGAATACAAAATTATTAAATTTAGAATTGACTGCCCAGAAAAAAAGATATCAATGATCTACATCAAGAAGTTTAAGCTAAAAATGACCGCATAACAAGATTAAAAGAGTTATTAAACAAAACCAAAAGTAAGTTAATTGATGTAAAAAAAAAGTTAGAAACGCTTGAAGTTGAAGAATACAAGTTAACAAAAATAAATAAAACTCTGTCAGACAAAATTGAAGAGTTAAAAAAAGAAAATTCTGTTTTAAAAAAATCTCAAACATCATAAGAGGATGCAGCAAATGTGAAGAAAGGTAAAAACACTTTGAATAAGAAATTATAATGAATGTTTAATGTTAATGTTCCGCTGCTGGATCAATTTTTTTTATAATGAAGTGGTATGTAGCTCGCAATTCAACAATAGTCACTAGCGTCAACAAAGAAAGTGTAATTGACAGTAATGAAGAAACTGAAAAGCTTAACATAGTTTGTTAGGTATGGACTTATACATGGAAAGAATACAAAAACAGTTTGACATTTATTTAACCCATAATATTAGTCAATACCAAATAGAAAAGTTACTTGAGTGTGCAGGAACCAGTTGATAATGAGTATAAATTTATGTACTATGCTCCGGACCCATTTTACTGGGCTTGTTACAGTTCCATTTGATGAGGACGCTGCTGTATCGTTGGGTTGCCAATACTACAAAAAAGCACTTTTTTCAAGTTTTATACCTGCAAAACATGAAATAATATTGTGTACGTACTTTATTTCGTTTTCCGTCTCAGCTGAAAATTTATAGCTATAATTATACTTCAAAATTATAGCTATAATTATAGCTATAACTACCTTTAAAACAGCTATAATAATGTATAAAATTCAGCTATAAATTACAGCTGTATACTTTTCACAAATTTTGAATAAAAATTAGTAAGTTGTAAGAAATATACAGCTATAATTTATAGCTATATTTATGGCTGAATTTTATACATTATTATAGCTTTTTTATAGGTAGTTATAACTATAATTATAGCTATAAATTTGAGGTACATTCATAGCTAAAAATTTTTAACTGAGGTTGAACGAGTATTAATTTAAAAATTTTTTTTTCACAACTGATCCTTAAAAAGGTAATCAAATCTGACAAACACGAAATACATATACTGATATCCATGTCATCCCACCACACTTACTCTTCCGTGCTATGCTGTTCGTATATGAATACTTTTCATTCGAGTACACTGCACGCGCATCTTTACTTGCACGTCTGGTGACGTTTGTTTGGAGCTGGGGGCTACGCTTACATAGTTCATAGTTTAGACCTATGGCACCATGGAGCAGTATAAGCAATAAACCAGTAGCAGTGAATTTAAAATTTCGGATGTTAACTCAAAATGTAATAAGGTTAAGGAAATGTAGTTAAATATGGGGCGTTCGTGACTTTTGAAGATAATTTTAATTTTATATCAAAAATTAAAATCATTTATTACATCATTCTCAGCTTCAGCAATAACTTACAATTTCGCTTTTTTTTACATACATTACCAACTACAATAACAACACAATATTTAAAATTAATTAGCTTTCATTATGGTGTTTGAAATACAATTTAGGAATCCTTGAATTTCAATTTGAATCTATCCACTACTGTTTTATTGCTTATGCCGCTCCATGGCGCCACAGGTCTAAACCATGAACTATGTGAGCGTAGCCCCCAGCTCCCAACAACTCTGCTTATGATTTGTCTCTCGGCAGCCTTACTAAGGGTAAATGGCCCAATTACTGCTCAGGCACCAATTACAGCACACTCGTTAGTAATACAAAATTAGAAGAACAGACTGGAAAATTCGCTTGCTCAGATATTGTAATAAGTTTATAAATTAGTAACGTTTATTCCAGAATCATATTTTACATCATGAAATTCATAGTTGTTTAACTAATTGACTTTCAACGAATGTAACCACAAAACTTTGTAGTCGCTCGCAGTAATTGGTGCGCAGTAGTTGGGTCTGGGCTTCAACATGAAAACATTACGGGAGATACCTGCGCAGTAATTGGGGGCGCAGCAACTGGTACTGATTTTATAACTATGTGCAGCAATAAAAGTGATGTCAATATAAAAACAACTGAAAAAAAAAAAAAAAAGTAATCTAACAGAAAAATGTTTGACGTTTTAATCGCAGAAGATGTTGTAAATAAAGGCTGTGTTCGCGATTGCCCGTCAGTTTCTTACTGGTTTCTTACCGTCAACATAAAGATGACTTTAAATATTAAAGTTATCTCTATGTTGACGATAAGAAGCCATTAAGAAACCGACGGGCAATCGTGAATACAGCCAAAGATAAAATGACACTTTTTTAATTTACATCGAAAAATATCGAGACATAAATAATTTAGCACAGTCGAAAATTTTAGTGCGTAGTTATTCAGTCATTAACTCCTACTTCTTACTTACTTACTTACTTACCACCTACTTGTTCTTACAGTGCTGACTATTCAAGGTGAGACACGACTACTAATGCTGAAGATACTGTTCGAAAATAAATAAAGTAGCCAAAGTTAAGACTAAAACTTCTCTTATTTGACGTGTTCAAATAAAAGAGCGCCAATTAAGCGCCATTTTAATGTAAAAAAGCATCACGTGGCCATAACTAATACTCAAATCTGTCCTACGAGTCTTACCTGAAATAAAATGGAATAAGTAACGGAGCTTGAATATGCTAAAAAAATCAGGTATTTTAAGGATTTAAGGATTGTTTTCATTTAATGAAAATGCAGCTTTTTCGGAATATTCAAAGTTTAGTTAGTTTCTATTACATAGCTATCTTTTTCTTATTTTTCTTCTCACTTACACAGATAAACAAATACATACTAACACAGAGAATGTAGATCCATGAAATGTAAATAATTGATTTTTTAGGGATGGTAGCATTATTGGTAGAAGTACTATTAGTTCTTATTTAATTTTTTTTATATGCTCCCAAAACATTGAAGTTATCTATTATTTAATATTTTTTTGAAGCTTTAATGGTAAATAAAGTGTACTGTTAGCTATAATATATGTTATTCAGGTAGCAAAATAATATCGGCAGAATATCTTGATATTTTAATTTTTGCAATCATTACTGTACTCGTTACAGAATTTTTGAAGATTAAATGGTTAGCAGAAAAAGGCATAAGAAATCTGGAAAAAAATGGAGGAATAATAAATAATGAAAGAATTTCTTCATTTAATGTGGCAAATAACGGAACTCCAAGGAAACGTGGTTACGAAGAAAGTAGTAACAGTACAAACATGGTAGGATATGACCAAAATATCAATTTTTTGTTCTCAAATATCACCAAACCTTGTAAGATGGCACGTTCAAAATCTTTGCAGCCCAAGCTGTGTAGTCGAATCAGTAATAGCCATTATTTACGTTTTATATTAACAGTACCCCACCAACTTTTTCGTGGCTCTTTACTGTAATAGTATCTAGTATTTTTATATTTACCCGTGAGACAAAAAGATCAACTTATTTTTACAAATATTCATAAAAACATTTTTTCTCAAAAAACATACAGAATTGATGTTATCTGGAAATTGCTTGAAAAACAAGTTTGTATACTTTTTTTAATTATAAGATTTTTAGTGCGTTGGTTTTTTAACTATCATTTTTATATTAATGTCTAAGAATTTATACATACGTGTTTTTGTTTGACCTGTTATACCTTTGCATAATGTAAAACATGTCACACCGTAACCACCACACAAAGCTTTTGGAATAAACATTAGTTTTATGTGTGCTATCTATGCATATTTCGTCATATTATTAACATCCTCCAAAGGTGTATTAGAGTCGAAGAGTTAGATCTTCTTATAAAGTTGGCTTTAGACTGATACATACTATAGCCACCCAGCACCACACCGAATAGCTCCTCTTTCGCCACATAAATTAGGCAGTCTTAAACGTTAAATTGTTATAATCATTAAATTTTGTATACATAGCAAAAGCCTATACTTTCAATTAGCCGTGAATTTATTCAAAAATTTAGATTTTTTCAGTAATAATTTGATGTAAATTTTATCTAATATTCTTGGACATTTTCTTCATGTTAAAAAAAATTCTAAAACTTTTCGACTTCTTTTTTAATTTAGATATTCTTATTACAATTTGTACGATATTATTATATAATATTTCAGTGAAAAAAATTTAAAAAAATTAAGTAGCGTCATGAGATGACTAAAAAAATTGGTTTTACATTTAAAATATCAGTACTAACCCGATCTCCTCAACTTATAATTTTAACATTAGATTACTTTCCTACAGTTTTCAGTGTAGCTATGAGGTCCCTCCGATCAGCAAACTCAGCACAGATGGCATACTGTCACTAAACGAGAAATGGCGTCACATGAACAAGTGCATAATGTAAGTATGTATTTATGTGTCTTATCAGAGGGTTATGTGAAAATAAAGTTATACGTACTTATAAATGTAATGTCACGGACGTGGCATGGTTCGACCAGTCAAGCCAGTGCCCGTATGTTGGCACACCGGTGCAAAACTAATTTAAGGACATTGCCCTGGATCTGTTTGTCTTAAGCAGTTACTTTTACCATCGACATCTTTATTTGTTGAGAAATAATTTTTTTATATCGTTTAACGCATGCTTTAATAATATGTAGATACAGGGTTAACTTATCATCTAAAGTATCGCCTACTATCCACCTCTCTCTATGTTTTTATAAGATGCGAGATACTAAAATCATCCATAATCTTGTAATTTCGCTATTATTTTTATGAATATGCTAATAAAATTAATTATAATATAAATCAAAATTGTAAGGGGTAAGTTATCTAATGCTTTTTTGTAGATAATATAAAAAAAATCTTATTTTGTTTTTTTCAACAAAATTTTATAAGATTATTGTAATTGCTGCCCATATGACCAGTGTTAAACTGCTTGTCATTGTTCACGTGTTACTCTATTTTGAATATTATAAGGTTAGCTCAAAAATGCATAAAAGTTCAGCATACTCTAATCTACCAATTTTTTAAGTTTTAAGTGGTTCTATTACTATTCACATCAACAGGGCAACCTTCTTAACAATAGTGCATCAAGGGGTATATTTCCACGGTCTGCTGAAACTCGCGTACACCCAAGGGTCGTTAATTCGTTCCCCGTACTTGACGTAAGTGGCAACATTGCCTAGCATGGTCGGTAATACGAATTCCAAATGCTAAAGCAAACGTTACCATGCGGGCAGACAATCAACAGGCTTTCTGAGTCAGAATGTTCTATGCCAAGTGGAAGCAACAAGGGTATTTGTTTACAATCTGTCAGTAAGCTCATGATAGCTCATAATAAAGTAGCTTATTATTGCTACCTTAGCCTGGAACGATGACATATTCTATTTCATCATAATCATCATCATCGTCATCGTCATCGTCATCGTCATCGTTATCGTCATCATCATCGTCATCGTCATCGTCATCGTCATCGTCATCGTTATCGTCATCGTCATCGTCATCGTCATCATTACCATTAAACAATTTGCAATATAGTTCAATGCATGTTAATAATTTATATAACCTTATACATTAATATCTCTTATTAGTCGTCTTGGCATAGAATTAGATATAACATTAAAAATCTTGATTATAAGTTGTTTATTATATACGTAGCTTTTGGATAAAAAATATGCATTTTTTAATATTAATTTCCATTAAATATACATTTATTTTGTTAGTCTTTGTACTGTTTTTATTTTCAATTTCGTTAAGGAAGGGGTTAATGACAAAGTATTTTGAATTATTTTAATACATTTATTTTTTCACCTGTGTATAAAACTTACATGCATGTATTACACCTGAGAAAACATTACAAAATAAATGGTAATTTATTGAAATCTTCGTATAGATTCCACTATAAAGGACTTATCTCTTGAATTGTTTTCGCTTTTTTTTGGTGTAAGTCTCTTCCAAAACTGCATTTTTTTTCGCAGTGTATCCCACTCTTTGGCTACTCGTGAACCTTCAAATAACCAGAAAAATTCTACTTTTAAGAAAAAAACTTGTATAATTGTAATGCATTAAATTTAAAGTGTATACCTGTAAAATTTACATTGAAGTATCTTTCTTTTTTATTGGGTTATCGGGTTATTTGGTTATTGAATTTAAAAATTATATGGAAGTATCTTTCCTTTTCATTGGGTTCTCGATGCTTTCAAATCGTCAATGAGTACCATTCCTTCTAACTGTAATTTATTTAATTCTTTATGCATTTGTATGGGCAGAAGAAGCCGCATCAAAAGACATTCCTGCATTGTCAATTTTATGTTTGTCTCTGTAAAATGTATAACAAGAGTATCTAGTTACACTTTGAGAAACTTTTTCAATCTACTATCTGTATGATGGAAATTTTCATAAAGACTTAGTTTAATGTTACAGATTATTACCAATAATTTTAACATTAAAATAAAATGATTTAAAAATACATTATCACAAAAAAATTATATTAAAACGATAACAATACTATTAAATTATTATGAAGATATCATTTACTCATAAATGATGAGAAAATTTATCTATACAATCTATAACGAAATACAATTCATAATATTGAAAATTTTTCAATCAATAATTATAAATTTCAAACATTCTGTAACGCTCTTATCGATATCTCTTTTTTATGACCAAAATGTATTTTGGACAGTATTGTTATTTTACTATAGCTTATTAATGTCCGTTTACTATTAATACGAAAAAAATCAGACTATTAACGACAAACAACTAATATATGATTACCGAAGATGTGTGATACACGATAGTACAATTAATTACTTACTTGTGTCCATAATGAGTGGCAAGTAACCGAAAACTAAACAAAATATAATGGCAACAACACAAACTTGTCAAGATACTGAAGTAAAGCACTTTAGTTTCTTGTCAAACATTCGCGCATCAACAGGGATGGGGGGAGGAGGTAAAAGTAGAAAGCTCTCTATGTAACTTCGATGAAATCAGTAATGCCAACTATTATTTAAATTTCAAGTTACTTTAAGTATTAATTAGGAAATATAATCTGAAATAAACGTTAACTGCTGTCAAAGCTATACTGTGTACAATCTTTCATAATTGTGAATAATGTATTTTTCACCATTAAATAGTTAACTACTGTTATATTCATTTCGAAACATTACGATCACAGGATGCAAACGTATGTTGGCAACAACGTTTTGGAATCATATTATGCGGGTATTTTCTCTTAAATATTATTTATTGCCTATCCTTAAAACTTGTTATACATATCATATTTTATAATAACCATATACTACTATTTACTAGATGAATGTCAATATTTCATGATTTAAAGATTTTTATACTCATACAATTTTTCAATTAAAAAAAAAAATGAATGTCGAAAGAATTAAAAAAATTGATCGTATTTTGTTTCATATATGTAAAGTATAACTCATTATTATCTAACTTTCATACAAATTTAAATGCATTAAAAAACAATGGCTTTCCAACCAAATCAAGAAAATTTAGCTAGAATTAAGATATTTAATGAGCAAGGTATTTAATTTGCCAATATTGCTGCTCAATTACGTTGCAATATTAAAACAGTGCGAAAGTGGGTTGGAAGATTTGAACTTGCAATGGAGTATGGCGTGGAAGTTCGAGATTAAAGATATCGTAAGCTAATAT
>NW_028321942.1:80000-82500 GCF_036245765.1 Copidosoma floridanum | reverse complement strand
AGAGTCAGTGACTTTTGTAGCATTTCAAGGTGCTACAAGTGCCAGAGCCTTGGTCACATAGCTAAGTTTTGTAATGCAGAAGAAAACACGTGCAGTCACTGCGCAGAAGATGGACACAAATACAATGAGTGCAAAAATAGGAACAAGCCAGTTTGCTGTGCACTCTGTAAGCGACAGAAACGACCCCACAATCACGCAGCCAACAGTAAGTGCCCTTCATATATAGCAGCGGTTAAGAGAGTCACTATCCAAACTGATTATGGCGCAATGTAGAACAATGAGATTCATGCAAGCTAATTTGGGTAGAAGCCGTAACGCGACAGACGAATGCTTACAGTCAGCATATGAAAGAGGTATTGATGTGCTACTATTACAAGAAATGTATGCATACAAGGGTAAAGTAGTCGGCTTGGAGAGGTACAACAACGTAATCATAACAGGAAATAGGGGCGAGGAGTTCCCATGGGCATGTATTGCGGTACTAAATAAAGATCTAACGGCAACCGCACTAACCGGCGTCAGCACCTCTCACTGCGTCGCGGCACATATTGAGGGCCCCCTCGGGGGGGTTTATGTTGTAAGCCTTTATTGCCAGTATAGAGATCCGATCGAGATGTATGCACAGCAGCTGGAGAATGTCCTCGACTTTATTAACACTAATAGGGTAATAGTGTGTGCCGACGTTAACGGTATCTCGCCGCTGTGGTGTCACAGACTTGACGCAACTGATGAGAACGGGCAATGCTTTGAAGAATTAATAATACGTCGTGACATAGTACCAGCGAATACTCCTGGGCAACTCTGCACATATGTCGAGGGAAATAGAGACATTGATGTCACGTTTGTTGGATACACAATAGAGAACAAGATAATGAACTGGCAAGTACTGGAAAACGAGACATCCAGCGAGCATAGGACAATAATGTTCGAGCTAGCGTCAGAGGAACCCCCAAGACCACTAATAAAGCAAAAGCGGTACAATGTCAATAAGGCAGATTGGGCAACCTATGCGAAAAATATTGATATAAGAGCCGAGCCACTTATGACCACCAAATTGGATAGTGAGAATGAGATCGACGAGATGGTTGACAGGATAACTTCGGTTATGAAGGCCTCTACAAGAGGATGCATCCCACGTAAGAGAGGATACCAAAGATCAGTGCCATGGTGGACACAAGAACTAACGAGGAAAAAACGAGAGCTATATAGGAAAAGACGAGCCCACCAGAGAGCAAGGAGTGAGCGGGAAAGGGCCAATACCCAAAGAGAACTAAGCACCTTTAGGAGGAACTACAAGAAGGAAATAGAAGAGGCCAGATCCACCAGCTGGAAAAACTATGTTGAAATGCATGGGAATAAGGAGATATACGGACACATATATAGGGTGTCAAGTGATAAGGTGCTGCCCGCAATGGCAATGGCCAGCATCAGAACTAGGGATGGGTATACCAAAAGTTGGGAAGACACAGCAACTGCGATTCTTGATGGGTTGTTTGGTACGGAACCCCTCGCCGCAAACGTAGAGGAACCAGAGCAGAGCCAAAACGAAGCTGAAGCATGCGAGTGGACTGAGGAGGAAGTGCGAAGGGCAGTACTGTCTTTAAAAAATAAGAAAGCTCCAGGCAGAGATCTTATTGAGGTTGAAATGCTCAAGTGTGCAATTGGAACAAAAATGATTAAGGTCCTCGTTAAGTTATACAATAGTTGCCTGAGGCTTGGTGTATTCCCGCGACAGTGGAAGGAAGGGATAATTAGAATATTACTAAAAGGAATTGAAAAGGACCCAAACGACGTCAAATCGTATAGACCGATATGCCTCCTGTCAATTTTGAGCAAGATCCTGGAAAAACTGATAAAGCTACGATTAACACCGCAGTTAGCACATGCTCACTTTAGGTCAACCCGGCAGTATGGATTCACCATGGGGCTCGGAACCGAGGACGCGATTGTGGAGTTGAGAAAACTGGTTGAGAATAGTGATAAGAACATGGTGTACGGGCTGCTGTTTGATATTACGGGGGCCTTTGACCACCTTCAATGGTCTAGGGTGCTCAAACAGCTCACAGAGCGAGGGTGTCCCAGTAATGTGTTCAAGATTGTGAAAAGCTATTTGACTAACAGAAGGGTGACAATACAGGACAATTATAAAATGGTCACAAGAAGTGTGTATAAAGGATGCCCCCAGGGTTCGATACTGGGACCCTCCTTCTGGAATCTCTGTATGGATGAGCTCCTTAATACACTGGTAAGTGTTCAATGTAAAGTAATAGCCTATGCGGACGATGTTATAATACTTGCTGAGGGGGATAGCCGACGAGAGGTTGAAAGAGCTGGGCAACGCTATACGGACCTAATGATTGAATGGACAACAGAGCAGGAACTAGAGATCTCGGAAACAAAAACAGAGATGATACTACTTAAAGACTCCGGGGCAGGAAGACAACCTGGAAAAATAACGGCTAGGGGCACAACGGGTATGCACAAGAGAGTGCAGGGAAGG
>NW_028321942.1:65000-67500 GCF_036245765.1 Copidosoma floridanum | reverse complement strand
AAGAGTTCACCCGAACTGGCGTCCCTTTGTACCACAGCTGGATCCTTTGGTCCCCGATCCGACTCTGGCGGGCGATTTCATCTGCCCGGAGTGTGGACACCATTTTTCCACTAAGATCGGTTTAGGGGTGCATAGGCGCCGTGCTCATCCTGAAGAGGTCAATGCGGAGATCATCGTCCAGGGCCAGACGAAGGCGCGGTGGTCGCCGGAGGAGCGCCGTTTGCTGGCTCGTGAGGAGGCAGTCGCTACAGTGAGAGGAGATGTTCGATTTATGAATCAGCATCTTCTCGAATTGTTTCCTGAGAGGACCCTTGAAGCCTTGAAGGGACAGCGTAGAAATCCAGAGTATAGGGCGCTTGTAGAGGCGGCTATACGGGATATTCGGGCTGTGCAACCGGCGCCTGCAGAAGAAGCAGGTGCTGAGAGCGATGTGTCTTCCGAATACGAGTCGGCTAGCGAAGAGGTTCCGCCTGCGTCGCCGCGGCGGAGTCGGGCCACTGTGAGATTAAGCGACCAGTATGTGAGCATACCCTCGGCAGTTCGGGATCTTATCCCCGTAGTCGAGCAGGTCAACGGTTGGCATTCTGAAGAACTGGTAGGGGTGGCTAAAAACCTCCTCTCCGGTGAAGAAGTCAATCGTCAGCTTTGCAACTGGTATAGTTTGGTGTTTCCTCCGCCTCACAGGGCACCGCAGAGGCCTCGAAGGATTGAGAGGGGCGCACCGGCTAGCAGAAGGAGGGAACGACGGCGGGAATATGCTCGTGTGCAGAATATGTTTAAAAAACATATGAGCCGGGCAGCAAGGGAGGTTCTGGATGGGACACCTGAGGTGCGGTCACCTGGTATAGCGGAAATGTCTGCATATTGGGAACCTATCCTCAGACAAGAATCCGTACCGTTCCCTCCCTCGCCAAAGTCGCATGAACGCGAAGATCTGGCGTACGTGTGGCACCCGATAACTTGCGAAGAGACTATCGCAGTGTCCATCCTTTTGTCGTCGGCCCCAGGGATTGATGGCGTGACCGTCCGGGTATGGAGGGCTGTACCTGCGTGCGTGAAAGCCCTTTTCTTCAATATAGTGCTAGCCGCTGGAGCGTTCCCAGCTGAAATGCTGGTGAGCAGGACCGTGTTTCTCCCTAAAAAAGCGGTAAGTGAACAACCTGCTGATTTTCGACCTATTAGCATAGCATCGGTGGCAGTCAGACATCTTCATAAGATCCTCGCCCACCGTATTAGGGAAGCGGGGATCATAGATGTGAGGCAGCGATGCCTTGATGATGGCTGTGCAGAGAACATCACTGCACTAGCTGCGCTGTTGGAGGACGCGCGAAGTCGACTTCGGGAAATTCATGTTGCCACGCTTGACTTTGCAAAGGCCTTTGACAGCGTAAGCCACCATGCTATCACCGCCATACTGGGAGAGGCCGGCTTGCCTGCGAGTTTTAACAGCTATATAGCTCGCACGTATGCTATTAGTGGCACGGTGCTTGAAGTTGAGGATCAGCGCACACAAAAGATAGAGGTACGAAGAGGGGTTCGACAGGGCGACCCGTTATCCTCTCTGCTTTTCTGCCTGGTGGTCGACCGGGTGTTAAAGGCTTTGCCTGATGGGATCGGCTACGACCTTGGAGAGTGCCGAGTTAATGCGTTGGCATACGCCGATGACTGCACGCTCGTTTCCTCGACCACGAGGGGTATGAGCCAGCTCCTCCTGATTGCTGAGGGTAAGGGGCACGAGGTTGGGCTCTCGTTAAATGAATCCAAGTGCTCAGCTCTGTCGATAGTGCCTGCTGGCAAAGCTAAGAAATATAAGGTCCTGACCACTCCACAATTCCATCTAATGGATGGCTCGCCCATTCATCAGCTCACTCCAACCGAGGAGTGGCGCTATTTAGGAGTGGACTTCAGGCCTATAGGTCAGAAGCGGGCCAGTGCCACATTGACGGATGAGCTAGATAGGATCACGAGGGCTCCCCTTAAACCCCAACAGCGTCTCAAAATCTTGCGCTGTTTCCTGATACCCCGATACTACCATAGGTTGGTATTGACTGGGGTAACCGTTGGGAAACTCAGGGCTCTTGACATTCAGGTGAGGCATGCGGTTCGCGGATGGCTCCGATTTCCGGCGGATATGGCTGTTGGATACTTCCACACTGCCTCCCGAGATGGCGGTCTTGGAATCCCATCCTTTGCTACTACCGTGCCAGGTCTTTCATTTTCAAGGCTGAAAAACATGGTAAACTCTTCCCTTCCCGCGGCGAGGGTTGCCGTTCAAACCCCGTGGGTCCAAAAGCGACTCACGTGGGCTGAAAGGGCTATCACCCGCGAGGGTGCTAGGCTAGACACAGCGGAGAAGAGGGCAAAGTGGTGGAGGGACCGCCTGTACAACTCGGTTGATGGTTGCGAGCTGCGCGAGTGTCGGAAGGAAAATGTGTCCAATGGCTGGATCGATGCTGGGAGCTTGGGGGTACCAGGGCGTGATTATGTCCAGTACCACCAT
>NW_028321942.1:57500-60000 GCF_036245765.1 Copidosoma floridanum | reverse complement strand
TAATACATGCAAACCAGAGTCCTAACCAGAGATGGAAGGGACGCTTTTATTAGATCAAAACCAATCGGTGGCGGGGACGCGTTCACGCGCGTTCTCTCGTCCATCGTAAAAGTTTGTGGTGACTCTGAATAACTTTTGGCTGATCGCACGGTCCTCGTACCGGCGACGCATCTTTCAAATGTCTGCCTTATCAACTGTCGATGGTAAGTTCTGCGCTTACCATGGTTGTAACGGGTAACGGAGAATCAGGGTTTGATTCCGGAGAGGGAGCCTGAGAAACGGCTACCACATCCAAGGAAGGCAGCAGGCGCGCAAATTACCCACTCCCGGCACGGGGAGGTAGTGACGAAAAATAACGATACGGGACTCATCCGAGGCCCCGTAATCGGAATGAGTACACTTTAAATCCTTTAACGAGGATCCATTGGAGGGCAAGTCTGGTGCCAGCAGCCGCGGTAATTCCAGCTCCAATAGCGTATATTAAAGTTGTTGCGGTTAAAAAGCTCGTAGTTGAATCTGTGTGCCACGCTGTTGGTTCATCGCTCGCGATGTTTAACTGACAAGATTGTGGGACGTCCTACCGGTGGGCTTAGCTCGAGCGTCCGTCTCGCACGGGTCGGCCTAGCGGCTTTACCGTCGTTGGCGTTGGCCCGTCGCGTGCGTGCGCAAGAGCGGCCCAGCTTAATCCCATCGCCATGCTCTTCACCGGGTGTGGCGTTGGGCCGGTACGTTTACTTTGAACAAATTAGAGTGCTCAAAGCAGGCTTGTTAACGCCTGAATACCAGTGCATGGAATAATGGAATAGGATCTCGGTTCTATTTTGTTGGTGTTCGGAACCCCGAGGTAATGATTAATAGGGACAGATGGGGGCATTCGTATTGCGACGTTAGAGGTGAAATTCTTGGATCGTCGCAAGACGGACAGAAGCGAAAGCATTTGCCAAAAATGTTTTCATTAATCAAGAACGAAAGTTAGAGGTTCGAAGGCGATCAGATACCGCCCTAGTTCTAACCATAAACGATGCCAGCTAGCGATCCGTCGATGTTCCTCCGATGACTCGACGGGCAGCTTCCGGGAAACCAAAGCTTTTGGGTTCCGGGGGAAGTATGGTTGCAAAGCTGAAACTTAAAGGAATTGACGGAAGGGCACCACCAGGAGTGGAGCCTGCGGCTTAATTTGACTCAACACGGGAAACCTCACCAGGCCCGGACACCGGAAGGATTGACAGATTGATAGCTCTTTCTTGATTCGGTGGGTGGTGGTGCATGGCCGTTCTTAGTTGGTGGAGCGATTTGTCTGGTTAATTCCGATAACGAACGAGACTCTAGCCTGCTAAATAGGCGTTACTTCTGGTATCTCGAAGGCCAAGGCCCCGTCGCATGCTTCGTGCGATGTTTGACGGTATCCAATCCGTCGGTGTCGCGCGGGGCTGGCGGTGGTTTTTGGTTTTTACTACCGACGTACACAAAAATCTTCTTAGAGGGACAGACGGCGTCTAGCCGCACGAGATTGAGCAATAACAGGTCTGTGATGCCCTTAGATGTTCTGGGCCGCACGCGCGCTACACTGAAGGAATCAGCGTGTCCTCCCTGGCCGAAAGGCCCGGGTAACCCGCTGAACCTCCTTCGTGCTAGGGATTGGGGCTTGCAATTATTCCCCATGAACGAGGAATTCCCAGTAAGCGCGAGTCATAAGCTCGCGTTGATTACGTCCCTGCCCTTTGTACACACCGCCCGTCGCTACTACCGATTGAATGATTTAGTGAGGTCTTCGGACTGACGCGCGGCAACGCACTCGTTGCGTTGCCGATTGCACTGGGAAGATGACCAAACTTGATCATTTAGAGGAAGTAAAAGTCGTAACAAGGTTTCCGTAGGTGAACCTGCGGAAGGATCATTAACGTTCGCACGTAAGACGTCGCAACGTTTGTCATGAAAGAAAAAAAAAAAAAAAAAAAGAAATTTTGTTTGAAAGCTGCGCCGAAGGAAAATGTATAATCGTTGTATTTACGCGCCTCGCGCCACGTTACTTTTTCTTTCTCCCTCCTTTGACAAGGGGCTGTGAAAAATTAAGTTAACGGATTGGCGGTCGTAGGTTTCGATGCGTGCGCCAATGCCTAGCGTCTTTGTTCTATAATAGTTGAAACATACGATCGGGCTGGCCACGCTTGCCCTCGCGCACCTACGTAAAAATCGTAGGGTGCGCGTGCACAACGGATCTTTATTTTTTCTTTTCATTAACCAGTGTCTTGCCGTGGCAACCTCGAGGCTATTGGTCACGGATTTTATCACGAAGATTGAATTTCGACCGGACAGCGTTTTCCTCGAGTCAACGGTTATTATGTTGAAAGCCTCGTTGTAACGAGGGGGAACGTCGTCATTCGGTGGTCATGCAATCACTTCGTTTTAATGACATGATCGAGCTTACGAGGATAATAGCGTGTACGCGTTATTATCCAAGGTTTTGGAATGATTTTACGCCCCAATAAGCCGAGACTCT
>NW_028321942.1:45000-47500 GCF_036245765.1 Copidosoma floridanum | reverse complement strand
GTAAGTTCTGCGCTTACCATGGTTGTAACGGGTAACGGAGAATCAGGGTTTGATTCCGGAGAGGGAGCCTGAGAAACGGCTACCACATCCAAGGAAGGCAGCAGGCGCGCAAATTACCCACTCCCGGCACGGGGAGGTAGTGACGAAAAATAACGATACGGGACTCATCCGAGGCCCCGTAATCGGAATGAGTACACTTTAAATCCTTTAACGAGGATCCATTGGAGGGCAAGTCTGGTGCCAGCAGCCGCGGTAATTCCAGCTCCAATAGCGTATATTAAAGTTGTTGCGGTTAAAAAGCTCGTAGTTGAATCTGTGTGCCACGCTGTTGGTTCATCGCTCGCGATGTTTAACTGACAAGATTGTGGGACGTCCTACCGGTGGGCTTAGCTCGAGCGTCCGTCTCGCACGGGTCGGCCTAGCGGCTTTACCGTCGTTGGCGTTGGCCCGTCGCGTGCGTGCGCAAGAGCGGCCCAGCTTAATCCCATCGCCATGCTCTTCACCGGGTGTGGCGTTGGGCCGGTACGTTTACTTTGAACAAATTAGAGTGCTCAAAGCAGGCTTGTTAACGCCTGAATACCAGTGCATGGAATAATGGAATAGGATCTCGGTTCTATTTTGTTGGTGTTCGGAACCCCGAGGTAATGATTAATAGGGACAGATGGGGGCATTCGTATTGCGACGTTAGAGGTGAAATTCTTGGATCGTCGCAAGACGGACAGAAGCGAAAGCATTTGCCAAAAATGTTTTCATTAATCAAGAACGAAAGTTAGAGGTTCGAAGGCGATCAGATACCGCCCTAGTTCTAACCATAAACGATGCCAGCTAGCGATCCGTCGATGTTCCTCCGATGACTCGACGGGCAGCTTCCGGGAAACCAAAGCTTTTGGGTTCCGGGGGAAGTATGGTTGCAAAGCTGAAACTTAAAGGAATTGACGGAAGGGCACCACCAGGAGTGGAGCCTGCGGCTTAATTTGACTCAACACGGGAAACCTCACCAGGCCCGGACACCGGAAGGATTGACAGATTGATAGCTCTTTCTTGATTCGGTGGGTGGTGGTGCATGGCCGTTCTTAGTTGGTGGAGCGATTTGTCTGGTTAATTCCGATAACGAACGAGACTCTAGCCTGCTAAATAGGCGTTACTTCTGGTATCTCGAAGGCCAAGGCCCCGTCGCATGCTTCGTGCGATGTTTGACGGTATCCAATCCGTCGGTGTCGCGCGGGGCTGGCGGTGGTTTTTGGTTTTTACTACCGACGTACACAAAAATCTTCTTAGAGGGACAGACGGCGTCTAGCCGCACGAGATTGAGCAATAACAGGTCTGTGATGCCCTTAGATGTTCTGGGCCGCACGCGCGCTACACTGAAGGAATCAGCGTGTCCTCCCTGGCCGAAAGGCCCGGGTAACCCGCTGAACCTCCTTCGTGCTAGGGATTGGGGCTTGCAATTATTCCCCATGAACGAGGAATTCCCAGTAAGCGCGAGTCATAAGCTCGCGTTGATTACGTCCCTGCCCTTTGTACACACCGCCCGTCGCTACTACCGATTGAATGATTTAGTGAGGTCTTCGGACTGACGCGCGGCAACGCACTCGTTGCGTTGCCGATTGCACTGGGAAGATGACCAAACTTGATCATTTAGAGGAAGTAAAAGTCGTAACAAGGTTTCCGTAGGTGAACCTGCGGAAGGATCATTAACGTTCGCACGTAAGACGTCGCAACGTTTGTCATGAAAGAAAAAAAAAAAAAAAAAAAGAAATTTTGTTTGAAAGCTGCGCCGAAGGAAAATGTATAATCGTTGTATTTACGCGCCTCGCGCCACGTTACTTTTTCTTTCTCCCTCCTTTGACAAGGGGCTGTGAAAAATTAAGTTAACGGATTGGCGGTCGTAGGTTTCGATGCGTGCGCCAATGCCTAGCGTCTTTGTTCTATAATAGTTGAAACATACGATCGGGCTGGCCACGCTTGCCCTCGCGCACCTACGTAAAAATCGTAGGGTGCGCGTGCACAACGGATCTTTATTTTTTCTTTTCATTAACCAGTGTCTTGCCGTGGCAACCTCGAGGCTATTGGTCACGGATTTTATCACGAAGATTGAATTTCGACCGGACAGCGTTTTCCTCGAGTCAACGGTTATTATGTTGAAAGCCTCGTTGTAACGAGGGGGAACGTCGTCATTCGGTGGTCATGCAATCACTTCGTTTTAATGACATGATCGAGCTTACGAGGATAATAGCGTGTACGCGTTATTATCCAAGGTTTTGGAATGATTTTACGCCCCAATAAGCCGAGACTCTGCGTATAAATGTCGCGAAATATTATGAACTGTATGCGTGTCGCCGTTATTGCCCCTTTCATCTTGTTCTCAAGATAAAAAGAAATGGGAGACGCCGCTCGTTATCAAAAAGTTTCGTAATATTTCGTGGTGCGCCCCAATGCCTGCCGCTCGTGTCGCATTTGCGGGACGCAGCGGGGTGGCCCAACGGAGAACCGATGGGCA
>NW_028321942.1:25000-27500 GCF_036245765.1 Copidosoma floridanum | reverse complement strand
GCAGCAGGTCTCCAAGGTAAAGAGCCTCTAGTCGATAAAATAATGTAGGTAAGGGAAGTCGGCAAATTGGATCCGTAACTTCGGAATAAGGATTGGCTCTGAGGAGCGGGGCGTGTCGGGCTTGGTCGGGAAGCGGGTGCGGCTGACGTGCCGGGCCTGGGCGAGGTTCAACTTTGCGGCGGTTTGCGCGCGTGCATCGCGTTCGCGGTGTGCGCGTCGTAAATTTGTCGCGGAGGGCGACCGAGCTCGGTACCGTGCCTTGGCCTCCCGCGGATCTTCCTTGCTGCGAGGCTTACGTGACGGTTCCGCCGTTGCGTTCGTTCTCTTCGGCCGCCATTTAACGCTCAGCTCAGAACTGGCACGGACCAGGGGAATCCGACTGTCTAATTAAAACAAAGCATTGCGATGGCCCTCGCGGGTGATGACGCAATGTGATTTCTGCCCAGTGCTCTGAATGTCAACGTGAAGAAATTCAAGCAAGCGCGGGTAAACGGCGGGAGTAACTATGACTCTCTTAAGGGGTTCCGTGGTCAAGAGGTAAGGTGCGTGCCTCCGGACTTGATGGATGGGGGTTCGAATCCCCGATTGGCCACGGTTTTTTCTGACTTTCTCCTGACAGAGGGGGTTGCAGGAATGAGGAGAGTTTTCACCCGAATTCATTCGGGGGTGAATTCGAATTTTCCTGCGCCCTCAAAGTTGGGGGTTGGAAAGAAAATGCGAGCAAGCCTTGAGTGACCCCTTCTCATGGCAAGCCGTGACTCTTACCCCATCTGGGGGTTGCTCGCAGATACTCCTGTATCACAAGAGTCTCGGCGCCTACACGACCCTGGGGTTGCCAGCCCCTCCGGTCGTTTCAAGTTGGCCCAACTACTAGAAGCCAAGCCTCGGATGATAATGGCCCGTCCACAGACAGGGTCATACCAACGACAAACCAGCAGCCAGCGGCCGGTAACGAGGGCCCCTACCAGTGCGAGTATCCAGGGTGCGAGAGGACCTTTCCAACAACCAACGGCAGAGGGCAGCACCATCGAAGGGCCCACAAGACCTGGTATGACGAGCGGATTGCATCCAACAAGCGCACTGGATGGACCATGGAGGAAACATCTCTTCTGGCCCGCCGGGAGGCGGAGCTAACCATCCAAGGTGTGCGCTTCGTGAACCAGGCCCTCCACGAGTCCTTTCCACACCGAACCATCGAATCCATCAAGGGACATCGACGCCCCCGGGACTATAAGACATTGGTTCAGCAATACATCGCTGAACAACACGACAACCCGCAGCTTGAGGAGGAAGACTCAGGCGACGACCAACAAGCAGCAGGGGATACTACCACTCCGCCTGCTACGCCTTCTCCTCATCCTCTGATTGAGTATCTGGGATCCCTCCCAGAGATGCCACCAGACACAGGCTACCAATCGGAGAGGCTTGACGAGATCGTTCGCTCCGCTTCCAACGGTGCCTCCGACAGAACCATCGCTGAGAGATTGTTCCTGTATCTCAAGGACATCCTTCCAAGACCACACACGACCAGAGCAGCTCGCACTGCACCACCACCTGCTATGCTTACCAACAGGCAAAAACGAAGAAGGGACTATGCTGCAACCCAGAGGCACTGGAGGACCAATCGAAGCAGGTGCATCAATGCCATCCTTGGGAGCGTCGAGAATGCCCGGCAGCCAGAGCGGGCCCGGATGGAGCCTTACTGGACAACAGTCTTTACACAACCGGTTACCAACGCCAAGCCAAAGTGTGAGACTCGCCCAGTTCAGGTTGACATCATGGCTCCAGTTACCCCGAGTGATGTTAAAGAAGCAAGTCCATCGCTCGCCGTCGCTCCTGGCCCAGATGGACTGACTGCTCGTCAGTTTAGAGCCATACCAGCATCGGTTCTCACTCGGGTGTACAATCTGATTCTATGGTCTAAGATCATGCCATCACACCTGGCCTGCTCAAGGACCATCTTCATCCCCAAGAAGGACGGAGCTTCCGAACCTGGAGATTTCCGTCCAATCTCGGTCACGTCGGTCTTCTGCAGGGTGCTTCACAAGATCTTGGCACAAAGGATTGACAGACTAGTCGGCCTGGACGATCAGCAAAGGGCCTTTCGTGCGGGCATTGATGGCTGCAGAGACAACACCACACTCCTTGATGCCCTCCTGCGCTCAAGATTCACCGAGCACAAGTCGACGTTCCTGGCCACACTCGATCTGGCGAAGGCCTTTGACAGCATTGAGCATACCGCACTCATGACTGCGGCGGAAACGGCAGGACTACCATCTTCACTCATCGAGTACCTCCGCCACTTCTACAACAATGCTACTACAATGCTGTCAGGCGAAGGATGGTCATCAGAGCCACTTAGAGTCACGAGGGGGGTTAAACAAGGCGATCCCCTATCTCCCGTACTCTTCAACATCGTGGTGGATCATCTACTAAGATCTCTACCACATGAATGTGGCTCCACCTTCGCCGGCAAAACCACCAGAGCCATGGCCTTCGC
>NW_028321942.1:10000-12500 GCF_036245765.1 Copidosoma floridanum | reverse complement strand
ATCGGCCGGTTGCTGCTCGTCTCCGGTCGAGGGTCCAGACTCCTGCCCTATCCCGAGAGGTTTTACCAGAAGGCGAACCAGATCTTGGCCAACAGCAGCCACACATAATACAGCCAATATCACCTGAGCGTGTGCCTCCGGACAATTATTGTCAGGAGTGTAACCGGTATTTCCGTGGAGCGTCCGGTCTTAAAATCCATCGGAGAAGAGTTCACCCGAACTGGCGTCCCTTTGTACCACAGCTGGATCCTTTGGTCCCCGATCCGACTCTGGCGGGCGATTTCATCTGCCCGGAGTGTGGACACCATTTTTCCACTAAGATCGGTTTAGGGGTGCATAGGCGCCGTGCTCATCCTGAAGAGGTCAATGCGGAGATCATCGTCCAGGGCCAGACGAAGGCGCGGTGGTCGCCGGAGGAGCGCCGTTTGCTGGCTCGTGAGGAGGCAGTCGCTACAGTGAGAGGAGATGTTCGATTTATGAATCAGCATCTTCTCGAATTGTTTCCTGAGAGGACCCTTGAAGCCTTGAAGGGACAGCGTAGAAATCCAGAGTATAGGGCGCTTGTAGAGGCGGCTATACGGGATATTCGGGCTGTGCAACCGGCGCCTGCAGAAGAAGCAGGTGCTGAGAGCGATGTGTCTTCCGAATACGAGTCGGCTAGCGAAGAGGTTCCGCCTGCGTCGCCGCGGCGGAGTCGGGCCACTGTGAGATTAAGCGACCAGTATGTGAGCATACCCTCGGCAGTTCGGGATCTTATCCCCGTAGTCGAGCAGGTCAACGGTTGGCATTCTGAAGAACTGGTAGGGGTGGCTAAAAACCTCCTCTCCGGTGAAGAAGTCAATCGTCAGCTTTGCAACTGGTATAGTTTGGTGTTTCCTCCGCCTCACAGGGCACCGCAGAGGCCTCGAAGGATTGAGAGGGGCGCACCGGCTAGCAGAAGGAGGGAACGACGGCGGGAATATGCTCGTGTGCAGAATATGTTTAAAAAACATATGAGCCGGGCAGCAAGGGAGGTTCTGGATGGGACACCTGAGGTGCGGTCACCTGGTATAGCGGAAATGTCTGCATATTGGGAACCTATCCTCAGACAAGAATCCGTACCGTTCCCTCCCTCGCCAAAGTCGCATGAACGCGAAGATCTGGCGTACGTGTGGCACCCGATAACTTGCGAAGAGACTATCGCAGTGTCCATCCTTTTGTCGTCGGCCCCAGGGATTGATGGCGTGACCGTCCGGGTATGGAGGGCTGTACCTGCGTGCGTGAAAGCCCTTTTCTTCAATATAGTGCTAGCCGCTGGAGCGTTCCCAGCTGAAATGCTGGTGAGCAGGACCGTGTTTCTCCCTAAAAAAGCGGTAAGTGAACAACCTGCTGATTTTCGACCTATTAGCATAGCATCGGTGGCAGTCAGACATCTTCATAAGATCCTCGCCCACCGTATTAGGGAAGCGGGGATCATAGATGTGAGGCAGCGATGCCTTGATGATGGCTGTGCAGAGAACATCACTGCACTAGCTGCGCTGTTGGAGGACGCGCGAAGTCGACTTCGGGAAATTCATGTTGCCACGCTTGACTTTGCAAAGGCCTTTGACAGCGTAAGCCACCATGCTATCACCGCCATACTGGGAGAGGCCGGCTTGCCTGCGAGTTTTAACAGCTATATAGCTCGCACGTATGCTATTAGTGGCACGGTGCTTGAAGTTGAGGATCAGCGCACACAAAAGATAGAGGTACGAAGAGGGGTTCGACAGGGCGACCCGTTATCCTCTCTGCTTTTCTGCCTGGTGGTCGACCGGGTGTTAAAGGCTTTGCCTGATGGGATCGGCTACGACCTTGGAGAGTGCCGAGTTAATGCGTTGGCATACGCCGATGACTGCACGCTCGTTTCCTCGACCACGAGGGGTATGAGCCAGCTCCTCCTGATTGCTGAGGGTAAGGGGCACGAGGTTGGGCTCTCGTTAAATGAATCCAAGTGCTCAGCTCTGTCGATAGTGCCTGCTGGCAAAGCTAAGAAATATAAGGTCCTGACCACTCCACAATTCCATCTAATGGATGGCTCGCCCATTCATCAGCTCACTCCAACCGAGGAGTGGCGCTATTTAGGAGTGGACTTCAGGCCTATAGGTCAGAAGCGGGCCAGTGCCACATTGACGGATGAGCTAGATAGGATCACGAGGGCTCCCCTTAAACCCCAACAGCGTCTCAAAATCTTGCGCTGTTTCCTGATACCCCGATACTACCATAGGTTGGTATTGACTGGGGTAACCGTTGGGAAACTCAGGGCTCTTGACATTCAGGTGAGGCATGCGGTTCGCGGATGGCTCCGATTTCCGGCGGATATGGCTGTTGGATACTTCCACA
Organism: Copidosoma floridanum; assembly: GCF_036245765.1. NCBI lineage: Eukaryota > Metazoa > Arthropoda > Insecta > Hymenoptera > Encyrtidae > Copidosoma > Copidosoma floridanum. Next base: position 10,142 of record NW_028321942.1, on the reverse strand, counting down.
CTGCCTCCCGAGATGGCGGTCTTGGAATCCCATCCTTTGCTACTACCGTGCCAGGTCTTTCATTTTCAAGGCTGAAAAACATGGTAAACTCTTCCCTTCCCGCGGCGAGGGTTGCCGTTCAAACCCCGTGGGTCCAAAAGCG
>NW_028321942.1:0-2500 GCF_036245765.1 Copidosoma floridanum | reverse complement strand
ATTATGTTGAAAGCCTCGTTGTAACGAGGGGGAACGTCGTCATTCGGTGGTCATGCAATCACTTCGTTTTAATGACATGATCGAGCTTACGAGGATAATAGCGTGTACGCGTTATTATCCAAGGTTTTGGAATGATTTTACGCCCCAATAAGCCGAGACTCTGCGTATAAATGTCGCGAAATATTATGAACTGTATGCGTGTCGCCGTTATTGCCCCTTTCATCTTGTTCTCAAGATAAAAAGAAATGGGAGACGCCGCTCGTTATCAAAAAGTTTCGTAATATTTCGTGGTGCGCCCCAATGCCTGCCGCTCGTGTCGCATTTGCGGGACGCAGCGGGGTGGCCCAACGGAGAACCGATGGGCACACTTTTTATTCGAAAGAGCCTGGCTCTCCGTTGCGTTTTGTATTGGTCATTTTTCGTATAATAAAAAATACGAATTGACCGAGAAAATATTACACTGTAAGTGTGAAAAATAAACTATAATAATGATAAAAATAAATTGATTACCCTGAACGGTGGATCACTTGGCTCGTGGGTCGATGAAGAACGCAGCTAATTGCGCGTCAACTTGTGAACTGCAGGACACATGAACATCGACACTTTGAACGCACATTGCGGTCCTCGGATATATTTCCTGGACCACGTCTGGCTGAGGGTCGTTCGATAAAAAAAAAAAACAAAAAGACTGCTGGTCACGAAGAGAAACCCGACGCGTCGTTATCAACTACCCGTCGTATAGTTTTTCTTCGAGTGTACGAGCGAAATAATTGGGCGTTCGTATGAAATCAAATGCGTCGCTCGAAATAAAAAAAGAATACTTAAAAAAGAAAAGATGAAATAATGGATTGTCGAAAACGAGAAATAAAAATTTGACCGGTTAAAGCGGCAACGTTGATGCCGTTTGAATCGTTTGTCATTCTTTTTATTTTTTATTGTTTTTTTTTTTCTTCCCAACTTTTCTTTTTTGGTCGTCGTTCGCCCGAGTCCCGGAGCTCTCATTAAATAATTGTTCATCCGAACACTGTTGAATCAAGAGCGGACCGGACGAGCCGTACGATCGTCAAAAATACTTTTGCGTCGCGGTTTTGAAAGCAAAGCAAAAAAAAAATAAAGCGTCGCAGGAGGTGAGGAAAGGAAGGAAGAAAAAATAGGAGACAAAAAAAAAACATTACCATCCGGTCGATGTGCAATCCTTTTATTTTATCTTTCTTTTTTTTTTGTTATTTTTTTTTTTTTCCAACGTTGTACGTGTGTGAAAATATTTTTTTTTTTGTCTCAATTGAACTTCGAAAAGCACAATGTTGAGACAAAATTATTATCGTACATAAAAAAAATTAATCAAGACGACCTCAGAGCAGGCGAGAATACCCGCTGAATTTAAGCATATTATTAAGCGGAGGAAAAGAAACTAACAAGGATTTCCCAAGTAGCGGCGAGCGAACAGGAAAGAGCCCAGCACTGAATCCCACGGTTCCGCCGTTGGGAAATGTGGTGTTCGGGAGGGTTCGATTATCCCATGACGTCGCTTTGCGTCCAAGTCCATCTTGAACGAGGCCACTTACCCGCAGAGGGTGCCAGGCCCGTAGCGACCGAAGCGCGCCGTGGGAGAACCTCTCCTTAGAGTCGGGTTGCTTGAGAGTGCAGCTCTAAGCGGGTGGTAAGCTCCATCTAAGGCTAAATATGACCACGAGACCGATAGCGAACAAGTACCGTGAGGGAAAGTTGAAAAGAACTTTGAAGAGAGAGTTCAAGAGTACGTGAAACCGTTCAGGGGTAAACCTGAGAAATCCAAAAGTTCGAATGGAGAGATTCAGCGTTAGTGGCTGTTGGCTTGCGTGTGATCGCGATGCTCGAACGTGCGGTGCTTTCGGGTATTTAGCGCGTTCGGGGCACGTGGTCGCTGCGTCATGTCCGACGACGCCGGCGTGCACTTCTCTCCTAGTAGGACGTCGCGACCCGTTGGGTGTCGATCGACGGCCCGTACGGTAGACTGTCGTGCCAAACCGGCACGGCAGACCATCGGTGTCCTTTACCCGATCGACTGCCCGGCGGTATTGAAAACTTTTAATCAAGATTGGTATCGGGTCGCACTTTCGAATGCGTTCGGCTTGGCGATCGATCGAGTCGCGCTCGGATTTTAACGGACATCTCGTGCCGTTGCCGCGCGCGCTTGGCTCTTTTGAACGCCAATGTTCTCGAACCGGCTCGGAAAAGCCTAGCGCTTTTCAATTAAAATTACCGGTCAGCGACGCTTTTGCTTTGGATACTTTCAGGACCCGTCTTGAAACACGGACCAAGGAGTCTAACATGTACGCGAGTCATTGGGACTTGTATTATTTTATACAAAAATAACTAAGCCTAAAGGCGCAATGAAAGTAAAAGTTTGCGAGCTTCGTGCTCCGCGACCTAGGGAGGATGATTCGCGTCACGTATGCGGATCCGCACTCCCGGGGCGTCTCGTGCTCATTGCGAGCTGAGGCGCACCAAGAGCGTACAC